>NW_013666088.1:310813-347438 GCF_000517525.1 Limulus polyphemus
GTTTAACATAACAGCAAATGTACAACGTTTCGACAAGGTTATGTTAAACTTATATTAAAGTTTTTCTTCATTACCCATTCAAGCCGTCTCCAACCATTATCATACTGCAAGATGTTTTTTTAGCTCAAACAGATGAGCATTTTATGTTCACCGATATTTTTCAGAACTTTTCTCATCTATGCACATTTGAGTGCACACGTAACAGATATGTTGTAGAAAGTCCAGTTCTTAAATGTGGCTCAATCACTGTTGCCTTAGTTATGTATTGCCATAGGTTATTGCCTTTTCGTGTTTCTGAACTCTCTCGTGGAAGATGTTACAAGTAAACTGTGTGGTTTAGTGCTATGTATATTCTCTAATGAGATCAGCTGTATAGATTTTTAGGAATAACTTATGTAATGACGAAATGAAGTGTGTTGCAAGTGCACTCTGGGAAATATGACCCTATTTTATATCTAAATAATGATTAGTTCTCTCAGTCTTATTCAGATTGATTCAGAATTTCTTCTTGTAATAACTCTCTCCAAAAGAGAGTAGTGTCATCTCTCATACATTGTAAACGTTCTGTTCAATTGTATGTGTGTGAGTGTTTAATAAAGCATTGTGTTTTAATTCCACTGCTAATTTACAATCCAGTCTCTAAAAATGTAGGAAAAATCAGTTTAATCCTTCCTTAAATTTTTGCTGTTCCTCTTTTTGTTGCGGTTACCGTTATTAACTGTAAAGTTATAAGTGTACTGGATAATACCACTTTCAAAAAATGCTCAAACATTATGACAAATGGAAGCTGTATAAACCCGACTTCCAAACAGTACCAAGCCAAATATTTGGGAAAAATTTTACAGTGATGGCAATGTAGTTGCTCACCTTCTCAAAGCTGTTAGAACTTGAGCCTAAAGGTTTAAATAATGATAAAAATATAGAATTAAGCAATATTTGTACAATATTTGTACTTAGAAAAAAAAATCTTATACAAGCCAGTGTCTGACATATTTATTGGATAAACATGTTAACTCATACACAAAATATTTTGAAAATATCAGAAGATGCTGAACATTTTACAAGTTCTCTATTATGAAACAATAGCGAAACTTTCTTTAAAAAGGTATAGGCACTCACCTTTGCCAAGACCCGGCCGCACAGTATATAAAGTATCAAATGTTCTCCAAAGATAAAAACTTCCTGATAAAACAAACTCTCTTCCTGTCAAAGACAAAATGTCATTGTTTTTACATCTTGCTTCTTTAAGTTATGAATTTTAAGAAGGAGGCTTAGAAAGAAACGGGAATTTATTTACTGTAAGCCAATCACGTACGATAACAACCAACAAATGTATATCAACGTTGATGAGGATATAGAAAACCAGAAATTGTTTCTCAACATAGTCCCTTTTAAGTGTGACACATTTCATTCATCGTTCCATGTGCTTCACGATACCTATTCTATATAATGCAGGTTTGGAGTTTCTAATCCAACTGCGTACAGTTGTGCTGAGAACATTTTTCTTAAACAGTTCTTGAAGACCAAACAAAAAGCTAAAAGTCACAGTGTGCCATATGACGACTCAACATTACGTCCAGTATGATCTAGGACTTTTCATCGGAAGTTCTCAATTGCTGTCGTTATATCAACGCACAAATGGAGCTTGAAATGATCACGTTCCAAGAAAATATTATCCATTTTCATGCTGTGACGGTTTGAGTATAGTACAGACTGCCCCACCCGAGATATAATGACCCTAGCAACAAGTTGATATTAGGTTATTAACACGGCAACAATTTACTCGTATCGAGTTTTGGACAACCAGATTCCTCTTCTCTTTTGAACACTCTATGTACAGTACTTCATCGGTTTTAGTGGAGTGTGGTTTTTATTACTAATTAATATTGATTATAGGAATATTTAGAATTGTCTATATATTGAAGCATTTATATAGATATAGGTGTGTGCTGATTTAATACGTACTGAAACCGTTTGTTACGCGGTTTGGTAACGTTTGTGTGCTAAATCCTAATGGAGTCGATCCTCAATTAACTGTTATACTTTAGTTGATCCTCAGTTGAATGGGTGCTGCTTTTGTACACTCATAAATACTTAACTCGATTCCCGTTTCATTGTCTGTTACGTGTGATTTGTTACTTAATGAAACCGACCTTCACCAGCCTGCTTTCGCAGGTGTGTATTGATATATTATAAACCTATTTATGGACGGTTATTCGATTGATATTTTCTGGTCTAGTAAAATTTAAAGCTTCTATTTCTAAAAAGAAATCATTTGTTACATCTGTTTTACAAATGTTTTATAATTTTGTGTTTGTATTTTTTTATTTATGGCAAAGCTTCTAAGGCTATCTACCTCCTTTCATAATTTTGAAATACTGACCATAGCAACAAGTTGTACCACTCACAATCTACCCTAAGGGCCTCATGATGTTAAGAAAACACGTGGGTTAAATAAAATCAGTTACAGACAAAAATACAAAACTCTATATGATTTCTGTTTGCCCCTAATGAAGAAATGTCTACTTTTCAATTACGTTAAAGAACTGACCCTCACTCTTATAACGCACTCACAGCTTAAAATACGTGAAATATTTTGTGGTATCAAACGGATTCAAACCCGGCATGCTAGATCCGGAATCCAGAGCTCTACCACAGGGTCAGTCTGTATCCTTTTTGAATAATGAAGAAATAACTAAAGAAAATGGCCTTACTCCTCTCTAAAATTCAAATACTGTTAATTTAACATTTTTCTCACAAATGTTGTTACCCTCATTAATTATTTCTGAGGAACTGTGATTTACTGGCTTTGTTGCTATCTTTTAGTTCCAACGTAAGCCTGTGAAGATTATTAGGTCTTTAGCATTAATCACAAACTTAGCTACTTAAAGTTCATTCATTATATAAGGGAATCGAACTTTTGCAATCTATGAACAGCTGAGTTATTTCAGCTCTTCTCTTCACACAATGAAACTTTATTATTACAAGTGGGAAAATTTGGTGTATTTTAAATATTATCAAAACGTCTGCTCTATAAATTTATGACTGCTGAATCTCGCAAATAAAAAAATACCTTGACTTTTTGTTTGTTTTAGAGAAAAGCCAAGGTGAGCTATCTGCTGTGTCATCGGCGGGGAATTGAACCCCGGATTTTTACGTTGTAAATTTGTAGACTTACAGTTGTCCCACCGGAGGACTGTTTTTAAGTGCTTCGCGCGATACTTGTATTAACAAAATAATACTTCTTATCTTAGCTGTATATTAGACAGCTACTTACCAACCAGGACAAAGACACTTGAAAAAGCTTCGTATGATTACATGATTTTATCTTACATTTTGAAATATAATATCTTATCAACTATAAAAATGCTTACACAGTCTTGTCAACTCTCGTGTGAATTATGACACGTAGACGTTGTATAGTGCCCATAAAACGCATATGTATTTTTTCCTAAGTCATCAAATAATGCATGTGGAGATAAATATAAATAATATTTATAAACATAATGTAAGTTCTAGTTGACGAAAAGCTAAGAGGTCACCGATCAAAGCCTATAGTACAGGTAGCCTTCTTCATTTAAAAACTTTCGCTGCTTTTATGTCTTCCTTTATAAGAAGACGCTTTGTTGTAGCTCAACAGAAATAAAGCAGTATCGCAAAAGTCCGAAGGTTGTAAAAATTTAACACATTCATTCCACAGTATGAGCCTTTCTTATTTTCACAGAGAAAATAAACCAGATTTTATGACAGCAGGTGCTGATAACAATCAATGATTGATATTTTCTACTGAAATGTTTTACTTTTAACCAAGTACTATTGTAACAGAAACAAAGTCATATAAATAGCTCAAAGGACAAAATTAAAGTTTGTTCATTTCGAAATTTTGTGCAAAGCTTCACAAGGGTTATCTTCTCATAGCCCTCTTTTATAGATAGACTATAGGGAAGGCAGCTAGTCAACAGTGTCTACCGTCAATTCTTGGGCTAGTCATGTCTGATCGTAACTCTTATGGCGTACCCACGTCCCCTTAATGTGGAGCGCGTTTTTGCAAAATCGAGACTTCACATTAAGTCACGCTAAACACTTGGCCACGCCCATAAAATTAAACTACCACAAAAGAAGACATATACAAAATTTAGTACTCGTAAATTTAACCTTATACATTTAAAACACTATTTAATACAAAAAGTATTTGAATATTTAACATATGTGACATTGTCCCCAGTTAGTCAGCGATATATTTCCGGACCTTAATGGGAAACTTATTCTAAGGTTTAGTAGCGAAAGAATGAAATTCAAGTGATAACACGACAAGCAAATACTGAGAGTCTCTGATAAAAATTGCATGGTTAAAAATACAGTAATCACATGAAAAAATAAAAATTAGTAAGTTATTCAGAAAACTAAGCAGAAGTTTATTTCACTGTGCGGTGAAGGAATGAAATAGCGATATTCTACCAATGGGAAGCCAGGTTAAGTGATCAATACGCTAGAGTCTTTTTATGATCTTACTATTCAATACCGCTCAATAATTTTACCTTTGGACCTGTCGCCGCTTAAATAAAAGAAACGAAAGTGGAAGTACGCGCTAGTCATACGAAAAGCTTTTAACTTTTACTATTTGAAGTATGTGGAGTCTCCGTATTCTTTTTTTATTATTATTATTAGATTAAATAATCTATAAGTCAGTTCCAGATGTTAATGAAGTACGAGTTGTTAGGTTTTTGTGGTTGCTTCCATACTATTAAGGTTGAACTAAACTACTTAATACTTAAAATATATCATTTTAAAATATCCATTCAAAAGTATAAAACCTGTTTTTATTGGTTTATTAGCGTTGTTGTCATTTATCAGTATTAACTAGCGTGTGTATGGAATATTTTTTTACGATAGGCGTAATTATTTTAAATGTTTGACCATTATGTAAATTGTATATGTATTTTGACTTAAAATCATTAGAACATTTCAAGTTTTTCTTAAGATATGAACAATCTAATTACTTAATGCTACTTTCTCATTTAATTTAGAAAAATCGATTAAGCTTTTATTTTAGAGGTAATGTTTGTTTGTAATTAAGCACAAAGCTACACAATGGGCTATCTGTGCTCTGCCCATCACGGGTACCGAAACCCAGATTCTAGCGTTATAAAGTATACAGACATGCCGCTGTGCCCCTGAGGGAGCTAGAGGTAATGAAACATATGGAAAATTTAATACACGACAAATTAAAAAACTGCTTCCGTTGCACTATAAAGAGTTGTGACGCAATCAGTATATTGACTCAAGATTGGGATGAAGCTTAAAGCTTGAAACATTTTGTGTAATCTTACCAGTAAGCTAAATACCTAGGTTATACGCTCCGATCTGCACTTAGTTCAACAAGTAAATGGGATAATAATCAAGTTTTATTTTAAGATCTAGTTATTCATATTTGGTTTTATTTATAGAGTAAATGTCAGTTTTAAACCTTTATTCAGGCTTTATAGTCAAATCCTAGTTTTATCTAGAGACAATATTGTTGTCAGATTTAAAGATTTATTATTGAACTGTATAGTAATCTACAAACGAGATGTAGAAATCTGATCCTATCTACATATTTAGGCGGTGAAACCTAATTTCCTAAATACCTCTAGTTCCATTTCAAAAAGTCGTTTTCTAGTCGAATTAAAGACTGATTAGTGAGACTTAGGATTTTTCAGATAATTAATTCTGAACATTTACATATATCGGAATGGCCACACAATGTCAAAACTCTTTATTGGCATGGCCAGGTGGTTAGTGTACTCGATTCGCAATCTGTGGGTCATGGGTTCGAATCCCTGTCCCACCAAGCATGCTCCCTTTTCAGCCGTGGGGGCGTTATAATGTGAGGGTCAATCCCACTATTCGTTGGTAAAAGAGTAGCTCAAGAGTTGGCGGTGGGTGGTGATGACTAGTTGTCTTCCCTCTAGTCTTACACTGCTAAAGTAGGGACGGCTAGCGCAGATAGCCCTCGTGTAGCTTTGCGCGAAATACATAACAAACAAACAAACATTCTAATTCGATGACGAGGAACCCACTTTGAGACTAATAATGGCTGGAGACGGCTTGAATGATGACAAAACTTTGTCGAAACGTTGTACATTTGCTGTTATGTTAAACTTATATTAAAGTTTTTCTTCATTACCCATTCAAGCCGTCTCCAGCCATTATTAAACAAACATTCCGTTAGCTTGCCTCATTTTCATTAGTATGTTTCAAGATACACGAAATTCATAACAAACAAACTTTATTGGTAATGCATGAGAACATTTATTGTTATAATCCTAAATAAAAGTGGTGGAACAAATATTGATACGAGTATCGTTTGAACTATACTTAAAATACTTAACAATGTTTCATCTTTATCTAGATCACCTATGGATGAGACTTAGTCACCTTTTTTACTAAATTATCACATAATCACCACATTTAGCTAAACTGTCATTAGTGTATGAGACAAAATCACCACATTTAATTAAATTAACACTTATGTATAAAACACAATCACCACACTTAGTTAAACTAACACTTATGTATAAAACACAATCACCACACTTAGTTAAACTAACACTTATGTATGAAACACAATCACCACATTTAGTTAAACTAACATCAAAGTACGAGAAAAAAGCCTCACAGTGGCACAACGGTAGGTCTGAGGACTCACAATGCTAGAAACTGTGTTTCGATACCAGTGGTGGGCAGAGCACACATAGCCCATGGTGCAGCTTTGTTCTTAATTACAAATAAACAAATAAAAAAAACGAGAAAAAAAATCACCACATTTAGTTAAATTAACGCTTATGTGTGAAACACAATAACACATATATCTATGCTACGGACAATGGACGAGATACAATCACCATCCAAGATACCCCCAGTGGGTCAGACACTATTACCATATTTATATAACCTATTACCAAAGGGTAATAATCATCACACCCAAAAATAATAGTAGGTAATAGATTTATCAGTGCAATGAAAAGCCCAGATTTTCTCAGTATATATCAAATAAATATAATACAACACAGGCCAATTGCTCTAAAGGTTTATAAAGAATATATAGAAATTTCAAATTAAACAATATATTAACCCTAAATTTGTTACACATATCTGTATATGAAGAGCCTGCAAATCGTAACAAGTAATTGATATTTTAGTTCTATGACATATGTATATGAAAGATTTCGTGGATTTATGTCAAATCTGGTCAAATGTTGTTTATTATTGCTTAATATTTATAATGACTGCGAAAAAAAAAAGATATTCTGTTAAAGTGTAAACCACTGATATCACATTATCAGTCGATCTAGACTCAAAGTCAATCAAGTATAAATAGCTTTTGTTTCACACAAATATTCAAAATCATCAGATGCAAATTAAATAAATTATGTAATATTACAATACATTTCAATGTAGTTTGAAAGAACATCCTTTTTAGATTGCATAATAGCATATAGTGTAATTTACTTGCATCATCAGCTCAGGCTTACTGGGCTCAGACTGATATAAGGATTTCAAAATCGGAAGTGAAAGCCATGCTTTTCTTACTATCTACAGGAGTAGTTTGTGTTGTGTTATATCAACTGATTTTGAAAAGAACTTCGGCGCTATTGAACCTTTAGGCTGCAAGATGCTGCAATAGCTCTTGGATGTTTCCACCTCTCCTGACACCGAGACTTTCGATCCGACAAAGGCGCAATCGATCAGGAATGGAAAGTGTAAAAAACAAAAACAAAAAAGCATGTTGATATTTCAGCGTTTCTATCAGTATTACTTGTTCATAGTTTAAATAGTTATAAAATTATTATTATTGTGGACTTGCCTAGAATTTATTGAACAATATTGTACTTACACATACTATAATAGATAGAGACCATTCTTCGATTGTCTTTTAATCTCCCCAGTTGTATACCGAACCTTGGAAGTTTATATTATCACACCTTAACTTCTACTATTTTATCTATCTAACTATTAAGCCTAAACTAATTGTTTCAGTGAAGTTAGGAATGATAATAAGTTCATGTTAGATCTTTTGATTAGGCATGACGGCACGATGTTCTCCTTTTTGGGAAATACAAGTATTACGAAAAAATTTGGATTCAATAGTTTATGCAAAGATCTTCGATTACAGTTGTTTTTATCTCTGAATTTATATGAACATAAAATAATCAATTTAAATTTATTTACTGTGTATAATTGGACGAAACATCACCTTTGTTTTTTCTCATAATTTATAGACAAGTAAATCAACTCAGAGCACCTTAGTTTTTCTGAGTTAGAAGTCATTCCTAGAGTAATAAAGACACAGATTTTACACATACTTAGCAGAGTAGCACCTACGTGTTAGATTAAAATAAGCTTCAACGATAAACAAGGTAATCTGAGGGGTCATGTGTGAAAAGAATCGTTCATTTTCAGTTACTCACTCTCGCCAGACAAATATTATTATTTATCAATCAGATGCATTATGAAAATGTCATTTTAAAAACAAGCAGCACACTTGATGGCATATTATTTGAATTTGGTTGTGAAATAACAATAGATATTCCTTTTCCATCATACAAAAAGTTAAAGCAACCAACATACTAGTTTTTGCTGTTATAACAGTGACAGTCACTCCCTTAGCGTGAATAGTTGACTGTAGGATAGTGCTGATTGGATACCATCCGTTTGCTCAGTAGTTCAAAATTAGGTATTGCGGAAAATAGCCTAGTAGCTTTGCCAGAAATACAAATACTCTGAGACACCTAACCTTTCAAACAAATTAAATTCAGCACCAGAAAATGCTTAAAAACTTGACTTTAAACTATAATATAGAGAATATAATCAGTTAATACTTTGGATGATACTTCTACATGATGTTAAGGCCTTTAAGATGTTTCGAGAAACTTTGTTCAAGCAGACACGTGATTAAATACTAACCTTCAGCCATTTCGCTAACAACAAACTTTATAAGAGTGTAAACATATTATTAATACTTGCTTGTTTTGTGTCATGTTCGAATTTGTTCTGCTGTGCTTATTTTTCTTTCGTCGTTTGTATGTGTGACAATGTGTCAAAAATACAAGCAGAAAGAGCTGAACACAAAATTATTGTAACAAAAAACTGTGACATATTTTGTGTAATAAGAAGCATTTGTGTATATATATATATATATATACTATATTCGTGAATAAAACTTTTGAAGAAGAATAAAATATCATAAATTGCAAGGAAACAGACTGCTTCGCGATTTATTTGTAATTTGTTTGATTTCATGGACTTATGTTCGAAGAAATCATGAGCTAATAAAATATAGGCGTCTCAATATATACACACATGATAAATTGCCCTCTCGATGGCGCATCGATAAGCTTGAGGACTTTATTACTCAGATAATGTTTCCATTTTTCTCAAAAGGAACTCACTGTTAAGGAAAACCTCAGTTTTCCTTACTTGTTCTCTCTCTTAAACATATCTATAACATATAAATAGTGCATTAACCATACACTATAGTACGTAGGAGGAATGGTACCCATTGTTTCAGTATAAATATATATAAGGCTTATATAGGGGTGAACTACTGGGCCATCTTATTCTTTGATTTTTTTTTCTTTTTACTTAATTAAAATAAATTTTGTTATGCACTTCGTTTTAGCATCTGGTAAATGTTGTTTTTTTTTCTTATTATCCCTAGGCTCAGACAGAAACATGGGGCTATGCGGCTAGGTCAGAGACCAAAAGGAATCAGTTGCAGCTGTTCTTATCACTAACCAGAGGAACTACAGCCAAATAGTAGCACCCACAGCTACGAGGACTATGTTTGGCTCTTTTGATTTGAAAAATGGGATTGACTGTTATTTTTAGAGCGCGCCCCCCAGTGACACAGCGGTATGTCTGCGGACTTACAACGCTAGAAACCGGGTTTCGATACCCGTGGTGGGCAGAGCACAGATAGCTCTTGTGTAGCTTTGTGCATAATTAAAAACAAACAAACAAACAAATTTTTAGAGCGCGCCTATAGCTGAAAGTACGAATCAAATTCAACGTCATCACGCTTCAAACCCCCAAACCCTACGATCCGCAGCCCGACATCATAACGACTGTGCCACTGACCCGTCAGAAAACTAACTTTCATTAAATGTATAGGTATTGAGGAAGAATAGTTTGCTTGTTTGTTTATAATTAAGCACAAAACTGCACACTGGGCTATCTGTGCTCTGCCCACCACGGGTATCGAAACCCGGATTCTAGCGTTGTAAGTCTGCAGACATACCGCTGTGCCACTGAGGGGCAAGGAAGAATACAGACTTATTAGCAGAATGAAATAAGATACATTTAGATTTAACCCATTGCTGTAAGACAACCACATAATGAAGTTTGGATATCCCTCTAGAAATGCGAAACGAGCACACAAAATCAATAGACAAAGCCTAATTAATCTGCACAGATGTCTATTTCAGCAGCCGGTGATGTCTATTTCCAACATGGCGTATAAAGTTTGGAAACGGCATTCAAGCAGTCTCCAAACTTTATTTTCTAAAGCGTGGATTCCTCGTCATCAACATGGAGTATGTTGCTATTCGAAATATCCATAATATTTATAGTTGAAAGTTGTTTAATTTTTATGAGAAAACGGACCCAAAATGGCATCAAATCTCTCCAGTATTTTCATACTTCAAGAGAGAAATGACCTTGTGTAAGCTGACTATAATTCTGGCTCTGAACCTGAATTATCTGATGGTTTTGAGCGTGATATGACTGAAAACAAGTACGCGCCTAAAGAGTTGAGGATTTGTTGTCGAGCTTTACTCATAGAATATTATACTTCCCAGAATTTGTCGCAGAAACGTTTGTTAAAAGCAAATACACTCATTATGAAAATTGCAAAAAGTATTTTTTTATAATGATAGAATTAAAAGCTGAGATTAACTGTGATAGCTAAAGCATAATCTCCAATTCGAACACTGTTATATAATGAGTTTAGTTTAAGCCAAGGTGACATTGACAAGTAAGTTAACGCTGTCTTTTTGATTGTCAAGTAAGTTTCTTCTTCTTATCTTGTCTCTTATAATAGAACAAAAGTATCATATTAACACCAAAAGGAAACGGAAATAAATTGTTTGTTTGCTAAGTTTCACACAAAGCTACTCGAAGGCTAGAAAGCTTATCTGCGCTAGCCATCCCTATTTTTGATGTGATAGACTAAAAGGAAGGAACTTGTCAACACCACCCACCGCCAACGCTTGGACTACTCTTTTACCACAGAATAGTGGGATTGACTTTCACATTATAACGCGACCACAGTTGTAAGGGTGATGGGACTCGAACCTGCTTGACCTGGAGATTGGGATTCGAGCGCTATAACCAGCCATGCCAGGCCACAGTGTAAGCGAATAAGAAAAAAAAATAATATCTATAACATCGTTAATATTTGGACAATTTTTGTGAAAAACAAATATACTGATTGGAAGAAGTCTCTTTCTAACGATAGAATTAAAAGCTTAGATCAACTTTGATACTAAAATATAAGCTGCAACTCAATCACTGTTATGAAACGAATTTAAGCCAAGTTTGTCAATCATACTTAAGTAAAATTTTTTTCTTGTTGATTATAAAATCTCTTTGTGCTTTTTCTAAGCAGCATATACAACAAGAATCAGTCATAAATAGAAAAATTAAAACAAAAATTAAGTTATTTTGATGCCAATTTTCTCTTCTATATATTTTTTAAATTTTAATTCTGAAAGTTCTACTAACACAATAGCTGCCAAAACTAAATACGATGTATAAGGTGTTGTTGGTTTTTTTCCGAAAAATTAGCATTTTCTCGTTAATCTAAATTAAATGTATTCAGGCAGCATCTGTTGAATTAGTAATGCTTAGTTGCCTTTAACAATTCAACCTTTGACTAAATAGATCTAGATTAACTGATTAGTTTAACATTTCCTGAAGATAAGTAATCCTTCTAATAGTCTTACATAATACATTTGGTTTACTATAACTTTCATCACTTGCGTGTATTACATAATTACCAGTTTACTAATTGCTAATTAAATTATTACTTTGACGAAGTGAAAGTATACATTAAATAAATTGCAACGTGAAGTTGGGAAGCAACCGCCTACCAATTTGGAAATATTTCTAAAGAAACGAAAACTAAGACCCGGAAAGCGGGATCGTAACCACCACTCTACTTTGCAAGCTTTGTTTGTTTGTTTGAAGTTAAGCACAAGGCTACACAATGGGCTATCCGTGCTCTGCCCACCACGAGTATCGAAACCCGGTTTCTAGCGTTGTAAGTCCGCAGACATACTGCTGTGCCACTAGGGGCACTTTGCAAGCAGCTGATGTAACCAGTTAATTAGGATCTGGCTCACCACGGTTAAAACAGGAAACTTTATACGTGCGTCACTTATTAATATGTCCCTCAGTGAGTCAGCGATAAGGTAGCGAACTTACAGTGCTAAAATCTGGAATTTGATTCCCCGTGGTGGACAGAGTGCAGATAGCCTATTGTGTAGATGTGCGCTAAAACAAACAGTCAAACACTTATTAGCCTCGAATACTGAAATTCTCACTTTTTTGCTTATTATTTTTTTCTGTGGGCGAAAAGTATTTTTAACTTAGTAATTGCTGCAATTAGAAAGTGCTTCAATGCTGGGCCAGGTGGTTAGGGCACTCGACTCGCAATCTGTGGGTCGCGGGTTCGAATCCCCGTCCCACCAAATATGCTCGCCCTTTCAGCCGTAGGGGCGTTATAATGTGACGGTCAATCCCACTATTCGTTGGTAAAAGAGTAGCCCAAGAGTTGGCGGTGGGTGGGGATGGCTAGTTGTCTTCCCTCTAGTCTTACACTGCTAAATTAGGGACGGCTAGCGCAGATAGCCCTCGTGTAGCTTTGCGCGAAAATCAAACAAACTATTTTGTTTTATTTTCGAATAAAAAAGAGTAAATTAAATCGTATCAATATTATTATATTAACTTCACTCTAGATCAGACCTTCTCAGAGAAGCTCGGGCTACTTCTATTTTTTGAGGCTCCTGGCTATAATAAAACAAAATGATGACACATGAAACAAAATAAGAAAAATTAAACCTAATTCGAGTAATTTTTTATTTAACATGTATTTATTAACATTATTTAATGTTTAACGAATGCTTCTCTAGACTTTTTCTGTGCATAAAAACAAATCACGAAAATTAACAAATGTAAAAAACTTGTGCCTAAACTTGTGGTTCCCTTTGACCAAATGGCCCTCATGACCCTCCCCTCTAATTGGCCATACTCTAGATGTGGAGCATATTTGAATATCTCAAATAAAAATAATTCATATATTATTGTTATATAGATGTGCTTCAAGTAATTGTTCATAAAAACTTGTTTTTATTCCAGTGTATTATTAACAGAATAACTAAGATGTATAATACAAAGTTCTATTACTAAAGAGAAAAGAATATGATAAAACTTTGGTGGAGAAATATCCTTCAAAGGAAACATTTCGATGAATATAAAAAGTTTTTTAGATTGCAAACATCGGGAACTAAAAACATTTATCCTATTAATTAGACTACATGTATACTTTGGGTTTATTTTCATATTAGAATACTTTTGTTTGCTTTAAAACGTCCCCCAGTGGGTCAGCGGTAAGCTTATGGATTACAAATCCGGGGTTTGATTTCCCGTAGTGGACGGAGTACAGATAACCCATTGTATAGCTTTGCTCTAAAACAAAATACACACACTCGCTCATTAAAATCTGTTATATATCTGTAAGAAGGAATACTTAAATGTTTAAATTCTCACATTACTTGACTATCTCATCAAAACGTCAAGTGTTAAAGCATTTAACAAATGGTTTTTACCAACTCACAGCACACCAAAGGAACAATTCCTACAAATACGGCCTAGAATAGGGTAAATCTTAAAAGTTTACCTGCTGATTTAGCTTTTTCTCTTTAGTAGTAATTTAAATATTAGATTTCTACGAGGGATAGTTATAGAAAAGATAATTCGTACGTATTGTAGTTGTTTCTGAGAATCCGTACGACAAATTTCCAACAGTAAGATCTAAAAACCAACAAAATTTTTAACCAAAAATTACTAATTGTTAAGAAATGTGAGAAGAAAAAAATTAATCTTTTCGATGATTAATCTCACATTGTTGAATTGGTATACACGAATAGTCCACGTAAGGTCAATGTTGAATGTGTATCAAAGTTCAGTTTGTTTCCATTAGGTGAATCAGCATCATGGAATCGATAAATCGATCGCTTCATGTATCTCCTAAACCTTTTTTGGAATTTGGGTCATGTATGTGTTATATCAAGCTGACATGCAGCAAGTATAAGAATCTTTATCAGGGTACGTTTGCCACAAGAAACAAAAAAGAAAACCCTTCTATTTATTAATCAGTTCTGTAATCAGTAGTGGTAAAAGTTACCTTGATTGGCTTTTTGCCTTCACTTTAGATGTGCTCGAATTACCAAAACCACATTTACTGAGTCAATGATAAATTGCCATATGAGATTATGCAATTATCATTAGAAATTATTCTATTCCATATTCTAAGCATGCAATTGTCTATAAGAAAATGCTTCTCTAATGACAACCATTTCATAAACTATGGCATTTAAAATACAAAATTTTTGCATGAAAAATCATTTCAGAAAGTCAAATAAATTAATATTTCGTTACCATTATTTCTTGTGGACGTTTTGAACATGAAATTTGCTTATGATCTGAAGAGTTAAAAAAGTGGAATCGTGTGACAGGATTCGAACCCCAAATTTTGCTAACATGGTAGGTGCTATAACTAATCAAAAAAGGGCAATGAACGAGATTCCGAGTTTTACAAATAAATTGCCACAGATCATGAGTTCTACCAAAATCTGCCCTAAATAACCAATGAAGCGAAAACTAAGAGTTGTGGCGATAGAGACGCCATAGCTCAGTAAAACTAATGAAATAATAATTTCATACTTGCAGTTCAAGTTGGAAGAGGTACTGACACATGTATAAAGTTGAATGCTAATACATAGTAATATCCTAAAAAAATAGCATTGTTTAAAATTCTTATTTTAATATTGCACTATTTTGTAACGAGAAATTTGCAACGGAAAATATAAGTATTTTTCCCACAGGAGAAGTGAAGGCCTTTGTTATATATATATTATGGATAGCGTCATGACAAACTTCTACAGCAAAGTTGAGGCTGCGTGTAGAGAATATATTTCACTGATTTGGCTAAGGAGGATTGTTTGTTTATTTTTAATTTTGCGCAAAGTTACACTAGGGCTATTTGAGGTAGCCGTCCCTAATTTACCAGTGAAAGACAGAAGGCAGCTAGTCATCACCACCCACCGCCAACTCTTGGGTTACTCTTTTACCAACGAATAGTGGTATTGACTGTCACGTTATAACGCCCCCACGCCTAAAAGGGCGAGCATGTTTGGTGGGACGAGGATGCGAACCTGAGAACCTCAAATTGCGAGTCGAGCGCTCTAGCCACCTGGCCATGCCTAGGCTAAAGAGGAAATACAACTATAACGACATGATACGTTAGGTACGGCTTCATCAAGATAATACCACTTACTTCACGTAGATGTAAGTTGTTGATGGGCTCTATTTGGTCTAATAGAGCAACATTGTAAGTTGATGGGCTCTATTTGATCTAATAGAGTAACATTATAACTTGTTGATGGGTTCTATTTGGTCTAATAGAGTAACATTGTAAGTTGATGGGCTCTATTTGATCTAATAGAAAAACATTATAACTTGTTGATGGATTATTAGTTTTGGTCATCTTTATTGGATTCAACACAGAGGGTAGGTTTGTTGTATAAAAGTAAACCGTTGCCGGTTATATCATATTTTGCACTTGAGCAAATAATTATTAAGAATTTGAAAGAAAAACATGTTCTTTCATTCAAACTCAACGTCAGAACATAGTTTGTTTTCTTAATATTGCATAAAGTTTCCAATTTATTTACACTTTATCAAGAGTTATTTCTCGAAAAACAAAAAAGACAGTTTTATGTTTAGAACAACCATCGTCAATAAAAACCGATGATTCTATCATAACAAGTTTTGTCGCATGTAATATATTTGTTTATTTTTTTCCAGTTATAATATATGTATAACCCCAATAAGTAAATTTTTATGAATAAAATACTTCGCCATAACAAAATCTGCCATTTAAATACGTCATTAACCAGAGGAGCACTGAGTAGAGGATATACATCCGCCACGCAGCGTTGATCATATTTGGCCCTTAAAAAATACGAAAATGTATCCGTATGCCCTTCGTTATCAACGGACACGGACCATTTTTGGCAGGACAACCAAGAATAATATTCTACATTTGTCCACCAAGTTTCAACAAAATCCGATCATTTTTGACTGAGTTATAGAGCAATAGTGTGCAAATTCTGTTCGGTCCCCATAACAACAGATAGGAATTCTTTTGGATTTTCGCTACCTTTCTCTTGGTCCTCTTGGTCCTCTAAAAACTAATTTTTCTAAGTTGGATCATAATCCAAATCCATTCGGCTGTTTTCAAGAAATCTTGCCAACAAATACATAAACAGTGCAAACACAGGAGTGAAAACATAACCTCCGTCCACCATTTTTTTGGCGGAGGTAACAACACATCTCGAATTACTAATAAGTTTAGGTGTAAGCATCAGAACTATTTTTCGAAACACAGAAATATAAGCTTTATCAATTTTCTTCTAAGCATTAGCTGGTACATATTCAACAGGTTCTGTGGGATAGTGTTTTAGTAAAAACAAATTACCTGCAACAGTACATTTCTATAGAAGTTCTGAAAGGCTACTTGTAACTATACAAATGTCATATAGGGTTAGATTTTGTTTCTTACTATTCAGTTATCTATATATATATACATATATATAATAATACTGTCTGTTGTATGTCCATGTAACTACTTCGCAGGGTATAGATGGATCTTCGCCAAAATTGGTATAGAGGTTCATTAGATCCATGCAGGAGTACATACAAAATTTCAGTTTTGCATTTAGCGTTTTGCGGTTTTCATGAGCGTTTTTTTTTTTGCGTTTTCTACCGTTACATATAAGAGAAGCAGTATGTCTTCGGACTTACAATGCTAGAAACCGGGCTTCGATACCCGTGGTGGGCAGAGCACAGATAGCCCATTGGATAGCTTTATGCTTAATTACAAAGAAAGAAACAAACAAACAATCAGGGGTCGGGTACTTTAGGTAGTTGTGAATATATATATATATAACGATATACAATAACCATCGAACTGCGAAATATGCACCTCATGTACGTCTCAGGAAAATTAGCACTTTTTATTTCCTAAATATTTTCTGAGTTAATTTCTTTTAAACTTACACTTTATAAGAATAAATGTGTCTAAACGAAGCAATTGGTTATACTGATTTACAGAGCAAGTACAAGGTGATATGGCTGAACTTTCAATAATAAAAAAAGGATAGGGAATAGGTCAGCGCCCTATGATTAATGTCAGTCGTATGCATAAGCATATCGCTCATTCAGATCACGTACATAACATTCACACATAGTCATATGTGTAAACACATTTTTCACACATGCGACTTATGTTTACAACCTATTTAATCAACAGGTGGTCTGAACATTTCTAGTTACAAGTTCTATACATGAGTACAGAGTCGGTAGTTTGGTTAAAAAAATAGCTCACTTTAATTCCACATTTGACGTTTGTTTTCTCCTTCATGTAAAGATGTGTCAGTATAGTTTAATTCCTGCACAAACTTTCAATTTGTACGAAAAAAATCTAATAGAAAAGGAATGTGTAAAAAAAGCTAAGTTTATGTCAGATATGTACCAAAACCGTATAATTTTCCTCGTTTAGTAGAATATCCGACCATTCAAGGTTATTTGCAAATAGAGTTTGAATTTAAATATTCTTAACGTCAAACTTCAAGACAGCATATCACGTAAGTTACTACTTCCTTACTACGTGGTTAACTACCTCGCTTTGTTTTATAAATACATAAAATTGTCACTTTATAAGTTCAATGTAAGCTTACGTAACTTAAGTTTCTACGTAATTATGATGTTGGAATGGTAAAGTAAATTTGTGTGCGTTGCGATGTTCGATTAATTATGCGTCCGGATTTCAAGGGAAGTTAAACAATAAATAATATTTTAGATGACCGGACTTCTTACGACCCTTTCAACATTTCAGCATTATAGTCAGATCGATATGTAAGGCCGGATATTCTGCACCAACTGCGTTATAAATTATACCTACCTTACTGAAAGATTTACAAGATCTTTAGGATATGACAGTAGCTGTTTTGTTAGGGTTGAATGTTACTCTGGCGTTTAGTGTACTGCTGATTTTCTGGTGTGTTCAGATAAGACACGCTAATGTGGTAAGTAATATATTATTCCACAGGTAAATAAACGATCATTCACTGAAGATACAATAACTAGTATGTATTATCAACATGTTGGCATATGGATGTCTGTGATAAAGATATGAAGCAAAAGTTGGTAAAATAGGTCGTTTATACACTAGAAAAGGTGTCCAAACTCTTTAATTATACAGTTCTCCAGATTAAATATGTTTCTCATCTCTGTAATGTTTAATTTTTTTGTAGTAAAATTTTGAAGAAAAAACAAAATAAAAAAACATCTGTTTATTTGTTTTACACCACAAACACACACACATATATATATTTTCTAACAAAATTATGATTTGTAACGTGAGACTGCACTTATTTTGGTTATAAAATGTACCAGTTGAGGTTTCATAAATTTATGGGTGTTGATAATTAGAACTTCAGACATCACGAATGATGTATGGATTTAAAGTATTCTGTACCACCAAAAAAAAAATAACAGTGTATTTTACTCTCTTTGAACAACAAACTAAATGCGCTGGTACATTTTCATTTTATGTTTGTTTGAAGTTATGCACAAAGCTACACAATGGACTATCTGTGCTCTGCCCACTGCGGGTATCGAAACCCGGTTTCTAGCGTTGTAAGTCCGTATCACTATCAATTCATTAAGTAAAGTTTTACGAATGACATTTTCACATTGTAAGTTTTATAAGCATAATGGCCTGAGAAGTTTGTGACAGGTACAATCAGTTTTAATGGTATAGAATGCTTATGTAATATAATTAAATTACAAAAAAGGTACTGGTATGGCTCGGTGGATAGAGCGCTCGACTCGCAATCTACAGGTCACGGGATCGAAACCTATCGCTGAACACGCTGACTCTTTCAACCGTGGGGCATTGAAATGTGGTTGTCAATCCCATTATTCATTAGTAAAGAATAGCCCAAGAGTTGTCGGTCGTTGGGCGGACTATGCTATCTGCCTTCTCTCTACTCTATCACTTCAAAATTAGGATCGAGTAGCTTTGCGCGAAATTCAACAAAATTATACAAGTAAAAGAATAAAAACAATATGTACTTATTATACAGTTATTGTTCTAAATATTAAATTTTATTTTAAAAGACAGCGATAAACTGAGTTATGTTTTCAAGCTTAGTAAGTTCTTAATTTTTCATGATATTCATGATTTAATATGGCTGGAGAAAAAAAAGATAGATAAAATCCAGCAATTGGTCCAGCAATACTTGTTAAATGATTTTTTGAAACTTTTGAAAATTCATTAATATCTTCATATATCTGGTCGCATATAATCAATAAATCACTCGAACTAATTAATATATAACGTACAGAAGTGTAGACCAATGAAACATATATACATTCTAATACTGAAAATGTATATGGCATACATTAAGTAGTCATAATAAAAATATTTTGAGTAATTTTGAGTTTGACTTTCATTTGACGAAAATACGACTGTGTGACAAATGATGCATCATGGCCGACAGCATAATCTGTAGAAGTCATTGTTAGTGCTAGAAAACAGAACCAACACATGCAAATCAGCATTTGGTCGGTTGAGAACAACTGCATAATATAATAATTTCTCATTTCATGACGTTGTGAAGTCGTGTTATTTATATCTTGGTACACTAGTCACGTTCTCAAGCATGAGCTCGATAATAATGGTTGGCCGGATAGGAATGAGTAGCGAATAAGGAAACGAAAACATTATATTGGTTTATACTGGATGCCTATTCCCTTCGTAACTCTTTGTCAAACATATCTAACTTTCAATGAAAAAAAGTCTAAGAACGTAAATTCCATAAATATAAGCTTGGATATTTTAGATTACTGTGTTTTGTTTTCTCTTTCTAAAATTGCGATTTGGTGGAAAGACGAAGAATTGTTATAAGAATACAGAACTAATATTTTTCATGATCTTAGAAAAAAACGTAGTTTCAAGAAGTCTTGATAGAAAAGAATAAAAACCCTATAACCCGAGCGCTTTTGAAAGGTGGGCTAATATTTTGTTTTCATTTTCACTAAAGATACAGTGATAAATTGAAAATACAGTAGAATAGTGATGACTATATGTGGTATGTGTGCATAAGTTGTTAACTAATATCACTTCGATGTAACCATTAATTTTTATACAAAAGTATTCACACCCAACCAATAATGTCACATTTTGATGAAATATAAAAAAGATATAAAATATTTTCTTGAAGAACTTGTTTTCATTCAAAACTCTAATGATCAAAACTTAACACTGTTATGTGTGAAGGAGGTAGAATTTCAACAAAATTTACAATATATATATATAAATTGAAATTTGCAGATTGCATAAATTCATTCCCCCCTAAGCCAGGACTTGGTGGAAGCATCTTTGGCTGCAATTACTGCTGTTAATCATTTTGGATAGATCTCTACCAGCTTTGCACAATGAGATGGCGTAATATTTGCCCATTCTTCCCAGCAAAGTTGCTCCAATTCTGACAAATTCGTTGGAGATCGTTGATGGACTGCAATCTTCAAGTCTCGCCATAATTTTTCCACTGGATTCAAGTCAGGACATTGACTGGGCCACTCCAGGACATTCACTTTTTTTCATTTGAAACCACTCCAGTGTGGCTTTGGTCTTGTGCTTCGGGTAATTATCCTGCTGAAATATAAATTTTAAACCCAGGTTTAAATTCTTGATTCACTTAATAACGTTTTCCTCTAGGAGTCGTCTGTACTTTGTACCATCCATCTTCCGCTCAATCCTTACAAGTCTCCCAGTCCATGCTGATGAGAAGCATCCCCATAACACGATTCTGCCATCACCATGCTTGACAGCTGGGGTGGTGTTGACTGAGTGATGTTCTGATGTTGAGCTTGAGCCAGACGTAATACTTTGAATTTAAACCAAAAAAAGATCAATTCTTGTCTCGTCTGACCTCGACATTTTCTACCACATGGCTGCAGTATCATTTATCTGCTTTATCACAAACTCTATACGAAATTTAAGATGATTATTTTTCAGTAATGGCTTCTTTCTTGCCATTCGCAAATACAGGCCAGCTTTGTGGAGGGACTGGGATATTGTAGATGTAGGAACATCGACTCTCATCTCAGACATGGCACATTGCAAGTCTTTCAAAGTCACTGTTGATTTCACGCACCCAAACCAGTTTCCTGCTTGCCCGGCTGCTTAATTTGTAAGGGCGGCCTGATCTGGGTAGCGACTGGTTAATATGAAGCACATTGCACTTTTTAATGATGAACTTGACTGTGCTCAAAGGGATAATCAGCAACTTTAAAAATTATATTGTAACATTCTCCTGATCTGTACTTCTTTACCAATTTATCCCTGACTTGTTTGGAAAGCTCTTTGGTCTTCATGGTTGGTGTGTCGTATCAATATGCGAGTCGAGGTTTGAATAGATGCATTTACTCTTAATTTAATTTAAACCACTTTGATTACACAGAGACAGAGACCATTACACTAATTTTGTTACCTTTCAAACTAATCTATTGGACCTAAACTGATTTAGGGTTGCTGTAGGAAAGGGGTTGAATACTTATACAATTGAAAATATTCTAATTTTCTTTGAAAATCTAATTTACTTACATAGTATCAGCGTTTTTAGCTTTCTCAGTTTAGAGTAGATTCTAAAATATAAACCCTCATTTGATAGTTTCATGATTGCAAGCTCAAACGACAAAAGAATGTGGAAACTTTGCAGTGGTGAATACTTTTACAAGGCACTGTATATATATATATATACATTTATCCATATGTGCTTCAAAAGTACATCATCCGCTAAAACGTTTTTTACGGCTTATGTTTAGTAATATATAATATATTTACAATACGTTCTAGCAACTACGCCTAAGTGGATTTCTTTTAACGAAGTCCTTATTTAATTCTGAATGTATAACAAAAAGGGTTAACAGGGTGAGATGTAACAGACTTTTAATTTGTGGATGTACTTCTCAAATTTTCCACACAAGAAATGTTATTTTAAAATATGCATTTGTTCTTGTGAGTATCTCTTTGTTAGAATGTAGGAGAACCTTACTTGAACATGTATTCATGAGGAACGTTTATCAACTTTTGCTGAACCAGTTAAAACACTTAGAATTCTATCTATTAATTCAATATATTCTTCAATGTTAACATTTGTTCTCTAAATACAACTGCTTTTCTCAACTAACGAAGAGCTAAATTTTCTATGGCTGCCAATTACACACGGTAGGACATATAATATTTGGATCTTTTGATAATCGTTCTATGCCAACGTCCCCTGGTAATGAACCTATTCCGTTAATGCATAATTTATATGTTAGATAATTACTTATTAATCTTATGTAACTTATTTTAATTTTTACCATTTGAGACTTTTACATTTAAAAATAGAAGTTTGACAAACCCAAAATGAAAGAGAAATGGAGAGTCCGAAAAACTGTGAAATCCTATTCGCTTATATTTCATAACAAAATCAGCTCCAAGAAATAATCTAGCATTGGGACATCTGACTTGAAAACAACTCTTTTTCAGGTACACTTGAATCGTGGTTATTTCGATTAAGTATAACTTACATTTAATTAGAAGTTCTTAGTAGTTGGATCCACTGAAGGAATAATGTGCTCGCTAACTCTTCATATTTGAGAATGTTGATACACTACAATCAGTAAATGTGGTGTTACTTGCGTGGTAACTATCAGACAAATACCAATTACAGCATCCGGATCAGTCTTCTCTAAGCAAACACAGTCACATGCCTTTGTATAATTTCAAGATTTTTTTGTGTGTGAAGCGATAACAATTTACGACCAACACTATAAGCTTTGTAAAGCATCTTGATACGTGTTCTATATCCAAACAAAATATCGATCTGTTTGTAATGTATCATCTTCGTCAAATAACAAACAATACAATACAATACACAGGAAATTTCTTTCATGCGGTCCATATTAAATTGCTCTGAGATAGCTATATTCGCAGTTATATCTAAGACAATACGAATCGTTCTCACGGCAGATACGATATTATTTTACTATTACGGTGACCCATGAAGTGTGCTTATAATAATAACCCATTCTCTAACATAAAACATATTTCATCAGTGCCGGTGGATATCTATAAAAGTGTTTAACAGTGCTGAAGCTTCTCAGAACTGTTTTGTGTGTCTTAGTTGTTCAATAAGAAATAACTTTAGTCACTTGCAGAGAAAAACTGATAAAGAAAGAGTTAACAAGCTAAAGATGAAAACAAAAAAATTAAGTTCCTGGTGCTTTCTGGTAATATTATTCTTTAGGAAAAGCTATAATGTTATTAATTTTTTCTTCATCTTCATTGGCTACTATTTATATGCAACATTTTTTAGTGACTTGCATATGTTTGTAGGTCTACAAGTATCTGTATTTTATGTGTATTTTTGTTTCTAGTGTATTCTAAAATAAATTTCTTACAAATTAATCTAAATGTCATAAACATAATTACAGTGTATCTAAGCGAAGAAAATTAACGTTTCAAGTAAAGCAAATTTTGCTATTCTCTTATTTATACACGTTCTATAGTTCCCTTATGCCACTTTAAAATATGTTTTTGTTGTTTTGACATTATATTTACGTGATACAATACAAAATATTTGCTTTAATACAGCGTATTAATTAATGATTTAATTATTCAACATTTATTATAGCAAAGTAGCTATTTTTTATGTACAGTCGTCTGTTTCGGCCAAAACTATGAATGAATCTCAACCACTGCTTGTTAATGATTTTTTCTATGGTTTCATTTTTGTTAGAGTTTAAAAGATGATATTTCAGTTAGACCAGAATTTTCGCGCAAAACTATTTTTGAACTAATAGATAAGAGAGAAGGCAATTAGTTACAGCACTCACTTTAAACTTTTAGGATACTCCTGTCTGGCTGGATAGCGGAATTTTTCCCCTCACTCTTATAGCGCACGTACGGCCCCAAAGTGAGATCGCTTTTTTTGAGGCAGATTTCCAGTACTGGCCACGAACAGCGATTTAAAGTAATTACGATTTTCAGTTTGATGAATATAGATTACAATATGCCTGTAGGAATTTAGTATATTCTGTTCTGTAACAATGGCACTACATGAATTGCAAGTTAACTTTTTGATTAGTAATAATTTCTGGCATAGTGTCGTTCTAATAATCCACCCTGTCTTGTCCCAAAGTTTATCTTTACATGCAAGTATGTTCTAGAAATTATAGAATAGTGTGTGCAAATCTGTTGTAAACTTTACAAATTTGGTTGATAAACACAACAGTATGACGTGTAGTTTGGTATAACTTATTTGTATAAATATTTATTTTTATACCTATTCACTAAGGAAAGTTCTTATGATGATGTATGTCGTACTTTTAAACATCTTCTATACCAATTAAACATCAAACCACGCCATGATTAACTGGGGCTACAGCAAAAAATGTTCCCCAACAAAGCCACAAATATTTTAAGTGGAGAAATATCTTTTATAATTAGTTTAGTAAATGCACAGAGTGCTGAGTGATCGTGTGTTTGTCTTTCCGTGTAAACTAACAAGTGTAAGTAATGCTTATTTGTCAAACAACAACACCTGTGTTTCTATAAATCCAATAAAGTTTACAGAAAGCTCAGAGATAGAGTAGAAGCTAAGATAAACACACATTCTATTTTAGATCAGTTAACTAAGGGGTTTATTAACAATACTGGGTTTGTTTAGTTAATTTAGGCTTCACACAGTAGTATAAAAGATGATCGATCGATAGACAGTTGGGGATTTAAATCAGATAAACATATAATATATCAGAATATCTGTGTGAAAATTAAATTCCAGTCCTGGATAAACCTTGTCTGGGTCTGCTGCTTCATGGTGAAATTACCGGCGCTGGGAAGTTGTTTCTTTCTCATGGATCAGAGGACGTGATGGTACACAGAAGTCAAGGAAGGAAATGTGATGTATTTAGCGGGGTCTAAGTTAATCTTCAAGCCCAATTGACGAAAATAACCATTGGGCTTGGAGATTAACTTAGAGTCCGCCAAATGTGCTTGAAGTCCGTCTGCGCTGGTAGAATCAATATTAAAGGAAGATCTGCACGGAGTTAATTAGGTAGTGAAAATGGACCACTACCTAAATAAGTAATCGTAGTCAATCTTCTCTTTATCTTCTCGAAAAAAAATGACCAAAGTTCTGAATCCAACACTGAACAAGGGACCTCAAAATATTAAGTATTTTTATTTATTGATGGCTGGTCTTCCAAAGCTTTCAAAACATCATGAAAATAAAATTAGTGAATAAAAATGCTATATATCTGTTTTATTATACATACAAATTAACACAGGGGCCGTAAAATTACATTGGTAACTATTTTTTTATTTTATGAGGCGTCGCATTTAATTTTCAAAATAACTAAATATAAATTATTTTCATACTATTCTTGATAAAAAAAGAAAAAATATATGTTAATTATTGAAATGGTGTATTTAAGTGTTTTACACCCACAAAAAGAAACCTATCATTCTATAGGTATTTCAAAAACTTGTAGCATTTCGCCACAATTTAATTCTTCGTATTGTTAGCCGACACTGATGAGGAGTGGAATTCTCCGAAACTAGTCCGGCTCACAGACACACACCCCCAACGAAAGGATAGACCATTCCAAGCTTTTATTTGTTGTTAAACAACTCTATTCAATTATGTTAATTATTGTTTTTTTTAAATAAAGATTTCGTAATATTGTTCGTTTCTATGAAGTTAAGCACAAAGCCACACAAATAACTATCTGTGCTCTGCTCACCGTGGGTACCGAAACCAGGTTTCTAGCGCTTTAAATCCACAGACATACCGCTGTGTCACTGGGGGGCTGCTCGTTTTGTCCCTTCCACATACACACACTTATGTAAGAAGACAGGATTAGTCAAAAATTAGAATACAAACTCGTAACATGTTTTTTTATAATGTACCTCTCATTCAAATTTTCCTTCATTATTTGTTTTTAAGGTTCCTAAAAATAAGAATTTATATTTTCGCTGCTGTTCTACATTATATTTTATGCTATTATGCTTACTGTTTAGAAACTTTAAAAGTTGGTCTGGTTAATTAAAGATAGTAAATAGGCTTAAATTACTTCGGGCATTTTTTATAACCAATGACTTTCATAAAAGCACAGGAAGATGTTGACAAATGACGGTGCTAATCTAGATCTCATTGGTATTTTATCATATAGTTTTAATAAACTGAAGTAACTGGAAACTTTATTATTATTATTATCTCTCTCATAGTAAAGCTACACAACATGGATATCTGTGCTCGGCCCAGCGCTGGTATCGAAACTCAATTTTAGAGTTATACGTCCTCAGACTTATCGCTTGGTCACCAGGGGGTTTGACTGTATAAATCTATAACTAGTTATAATGCCTCCTCAAGGAAAATATCTGCATGCAATGAGTCTACCTCTAAACTTGTAAAGTAATATCTCGTATTAAATTTCATCGTAAAGAATAAAGTTATCTTTAATAATGCGAATAAACTTTTCTAAATATTTCATCAAAAGTCCTGCTAATTTATGAGGCCCGGCATGGCCAGGTGGTTAGGACGCTCGACTTGCAGCCTGCGGGTCGCGGGTTCGAATCCCGTCACACCAAACATGCTCGCCCTTTCAGCCGTGGGGGCGTTACAATGTTACGGTCAATCCAACTATTCGTTGGTAAAAGAGTAGCCCAAGAGTTGGCGGTGAGTGGTGATGACTAGCTGCCTTCCCTCTAGTCTTACACTGCTAAATTAGGGACGGCTAGCGCAGATAGCCCTCGTGTAACTTTGCGCGAAATTCACAAACAAACAAAAAAAATAATCTATGATTACCTACCCAAATATTAAATATTATAAGTCTAACTGTATATCTCTTCTTACGTACACCTTTGGAATACCATATACAAATCCTGTATAACTTACAGGTAGAATAATACTATCATATTCTTCTTGTAATATTTTCAAAACGAGACCCAAAACTCAAACGCTTTCGAATAGTTGACTATTCAGGCACAATCAAAGAAACTTTAAAATATCCAAAGAAATCACTTGTGAAACAAAAAACACCATTTACTTTATACAGTGTAAAAAATACAATCACCAATATGTAGGACATACACAAACAACTCTTTATGAACAATCATAAATATTCTATTAACACCAAAAAAGATCTCCCTCAACACTTTAACCAACCCGGTCATTCCATTAACGATATTACTCCCACCGAATTGAAACGTGATTCAAAACTAAAGCAGATAGAGAGAAAAAAAAAAAGCTTATTGGATTGCTAATCTAAACCCTGTTCAACCTTTCGGAATTAATCCAGATCCTGGAATCGGTGATCTCCATTTATTGGTTTCATCTCTGTCAGAAAAATAATTTTTATTATTTGCTTATTTTTTTCATATAATGTGAACGCTGAATTTCTTTAAACTTACTATTTATTTAAGATAATTATCCATACCTGTTTTTATAAATTGATTAGCATAACATATCATTTTCAGTCAGTCTCCAGGTGACACCTTTATTTTACTTAAACACTTAACTATAGTTTTAAATTTACTCATATTTATTCATTTCTAAAGTAAAATATCCCTAACACCTTTTCACATACACTCTCGCCATCGGCTACATTGTACCGGAAATGAAATGCTTACAACAGTACATAGAGAAATAGGCTAAACATTTCCTGGAAAACCGGATGACCATCATTACGTCATTAAACTCCCTTTATATATATATATATATATATATATCACTCATTCTCGTTCGATGACGAGGAACCCATTTTGAAATTAATAATGAAACTAATAAACATTATTATATATCACTCATTCGGTTACACCACCATTAGTGCGCGTGTTGCGTCTGCCTTCTCCCTGCCACGTCATTGCTTCTTCAGGCCAGCTGAGAACTTCTAACACAACCTTCTATCATTTACAAACACTATCAAAACAAACCACGAAAGTTCATTTACCATGACAATATAAAAGTCTTCTCTTCACTCTTCTTCTCCACGTCTCCTCACTGTTCTCCCTACCGCTTATGGTGCCAACTTCAGAAAAAAATTAAAATCTTCCATTTATACTCTCAAAATCCAGCGTTACTAAATTTTATTTTAGGAAGCGGGATGAAGAGCTTCCGACCGCTCCAGGTTATATTTCATTTCCCTTCGGAATTACTACCACGATTGGATTGGATTTACACCACCATTCCCAGTTTGCCTCTTAAGAAGAAAGTGTTTTTATTCATTTCACTATAACTGTGTTATTGTCTTTCCTTAGCGTTTTTATGGCCAATATTTCTTCTTTACTCGGACTAGTATATTTGTATTCAGGATAACAGTTATTAAAAGACGACAAACATATTCCTATTATTTGAGTTATAATGCTATCAGATGATTTACAACAACCTGAACAAATTGGTTGTTTTAAGAGTTGTTCCAATAAACATTCCAAAAGTAAAAGATAAATCGTAAATCCAGATTTTGCCGAAGGTAATGAGAACTTTAAATCACGTGCCAATTCGTTTTTTCAATTTCATTTAGTTTGTTTGTTTGTAATTAAGCACAAAGCTGCACAATAGGCTGTGTTCTGCCCACCACGGGTATCAAAACCCGGATTCTAGCATTGTAAGTCCGCAGACATACAGCTGTGCCACTGAGGGCAATTTTATTTAGAACATAATCTCAATAGTTTATTAAAACATCATTAATGTTATTAATGAAAATGTTCTCTATTTGTTGTTTTGTTAACCTATCCAACCTGTCAAAATGTAATTGTTTGCATTTAGTTAAGGTTTTGTTATTTTGTATCTTAATCCAAAGGATTATGAGTTCATTATTTGTGTTTTGAGATATAAAGAAACCTCTTCAAACTGTCGTTTGAATGATTTACTTACTTTTTCTTTTTGTATGAATTTGTAGTTTAATAATCATTGGTTGATATGTACGTTTTATCTTTTCTATTGATACAAATATTTATTAGCTACTTAAAATATAAAAATTTTGATGTAACTTTGACGTTTATACAATAATCTAAAAGTTTCATGTAATTGAATCTTATAATATTTAACGTTTTATTTCCTAGATTGGTAAACAATTATTAATAATAATGTCAACAGACCTACATTTTGTAGCATTTAATAAAAATAAATATATATTACAAATATATGAACTATGCACAAAATATAAATTTTATTTAATGTTACGAGGACCTATCCTATAACCTCTTTTTTTTAGTAAAGTAATATTGACGACCCTACCATCATATTTAAATTCAGACTTATGAATTTAAATCAAACTAATTACAATGCAAAAATTCCATTAACTAAACCTTAACCCTAAACTGTAATATTACTATTCTATTCCGATTCCCTTTGTCATAGTAATTAACTATAGTAGTTTCTTTAGCAGTCGTAACTTGAAAATAATTACAGTGTGTATAAATTAAAACTAACACTTACATCTTCTAATTTAACCAGCTACACACACTGAAGCACTTTTCTTTATCATATTACTGCTTATAACTAGAACTAAAATTTAGCTACATAAAGTTTAATTCCACGCTAGCGGAACAATACCAAATTTATATAGATGTTAGTTTGACATATCCTCTTCAGTCCAACGTTTGTCTGTGGGAGAATCTCTGTATCAGTTTTCAATCATTTCTAACTTACAAAAAACAATCGCGAATGCGCGGAAACTTTCTATTTCTCTTCATCTATGGTAGAAACATATAAACTGCTTATTTTATAGCGGAAGTTCCAGTTCCTTGAATGGGATATGATGTCAGAAAACGGGTCAACTTAAAGTGACATTCAGATACAACCTTTGGTTTAACGAGCTTTTCAGAATTCTTCTTCGGGCATAATTTGTATTAATTAGCTGATTCCCAGCTTATTTCTTACCCTAAAAAAAGTCTGCACCTCAAGATAAAGAACAGGGTGTCTATATAATCGCCTGCCAAGGCTGCCAAAAAGTTTATATATAAACGGGTCGAAATTTAGATACAAGACTCGCAGAACATAAAAATGATGTATAAAATGATCAAAAGGTTATGCTATTTTGCTACATATAAGAGAATATTATCATAAAATAAACTGGGAATCAGCCAAGCTAATACACACAAAACTACAAATTATGTCAGAAAAATAATTCTGAAAAGTTCGTTAACCTAAAGATTGCCAAACTTCAACACATCTATCTGACATCACATCCCATTCAAGGAATTGGAACTTCCGCTATAAAATAAGAAGTGTGTGTGTTTCTCTAAAAAAAATAAACATTGGACTGAAGAGGACACGTGAAATGTCGAAATTAGTATCCGTATCAATTTGGTATTGTTCCGTTAGTGTGGATTTAAACTTTATTGTAAATTACTTTACACTGTATTGTGTATTTACCTATTATTAGAATTTAGCTAGCTTACTGTTATGAACAGGGTGCCTGAAGTGAGCTTTTTAAAATACATTGAAATCATCTTTTAAATGAGAACAGAAATAAAGAGCAAAACTATTTGAGAAAGATTCAATCCCAAATATCATAGAACGTCTTCAGTTTGAATTGATTGAACGTATAAATAGCTGCCAAAATACTTTACTGTCAGCTTTCTTTGTTTCTAATTAAGCACAAAGCTACACAAGGGGTTATCTGTGCTCTGCCCACCACGGATATCGAAACCCGATTCTGGCATTTTAAGTCCGCAGACATACCGCTGTGCCATTGAGGACTTACTGTAAGCATTTTTTTTCTGTATATAATGGTTCACGTGTATGTAAATGTACGGTAAATTTGACAACTTTCCGGAATCAAACTGTGTTTTGTTATTCGCTGATAATGTTCAAAGTTATGAAAAGGTACACCGCATTGTATCTCTACTTTAGTGGTTAGTAGAAACAGTATACAGGATTTTTAGCTCATGTATATTTTTCACATGTTCAATATGATATAAAAAAGCACCTTAGTTCAGTAATCTAAACCATTATTTAGAAAAAGTGTGTGCCTGTGTGTTCTTTTATAACTGGCAAACCGTTGGATCAGTAGTATCCAAACCTGACATATACCCTCAGAGCCCTCGTAGGTGTCAACACTAGGTTCTAATCTCCCTATCCCACTCCCCGTGGTGCTGATATCTTCCCCGTGTGTTGTATTTACTTACAATTGGCAAAAAACTGAATCGATTGTCAATAAACATACAGTGCTGAGCTTGTAATCGTGAAACTATCAAATAGGACTTTGCATTCAGAATCTACACAATCTACTCCAAACTGAAAAAGGTAAAAAAGCTGATATTATGTAAGTTAGATTGTTTTTAAGAAAATTAGAATATTCTCAGTTGCATAAGTATTCAAACCCCTTTGCTACGGCAACCCTAAATCAGTTCAGATGCGAAAGATTAATTTTAAAAGTTAAAAAATTACCGTAATGGTCTCTGTGTGTGTGTGTAATCAAAGTGGTTTAAATTAAGAGTAAATGCATCTATTCAAACCTCGACTCGCATATTGATACGACACACCAACCATGAAGACCAAAGAGCTTTCCAAACAAGTCAGGGATAAATTGGTAAAGAAGTACAGATCAGGAGAAGGTTACAATATAATTTTTAAAGTTGCTGATTATCCCTTTGAGCACAGTAAAGTTCATCATTGAAAAGTAGAATGTACTTCATATTAACCATTCACTACCCATATCAAGCCGTTCTTCCAAATTAAGCAGCCTGGCAAGCAGGAAACTGGTTTGGGTGCGTGAAGTCAACAGTGACTTTGAAAGATTTGCAAAGTTCCATGCCTGAGATGGGAGTCAATGTTCATACATCAACCATATCCCAGTCCCTCCATAAAACTGGCCTGTATGGGTGAGTGGCAAGAAAGAAGCCATAACTAAAAAAGAATCATCTTAAATCTCGAATGAAGTTTTCGAAAAAGCATGTAAATAATACTGCAGGCGTGTGGCAGAAGATTTGTGGACAGACGAGACAAAAACTGAGCTTTTTGGTCTAAATTCAAAACGTTACATCTGTTCCAAGCCCAACACAATACACCACCCAGTCAACACTATCCCAGTTGTCAAGCATAGTGATGGTAGCATCATGTTATGGGGATGCTTCTCGTCAGCAGGGACTGGGAAGCTTGTCAGGATTGATGAGAAGATGTATGGTGCAAAGTACAGGAGACTCCTAGAGGAAAACATTCTTGTGTCAACCAAGAATCTAAACCTGAGTCAAAAATTTACATTTAAGCAGGACAATGACCCGAAGCACAAGACCAAAGCTACACTGGAGTGGTTTCAAAATAAAAAAGTGAATGTTCTGGAGTGGTCCAGTCAAAGTCCTGACTTCAATCCAATGGGAAAATTATGGCGAGACTTGACTATTACAGTCCAACAACGATCCTCAACGAATTTTCCAGAATTGAAGCAATTTTGCCCTGAATAATTGAAAACAATTTCCCCATCTCACGGTGCAAAGCTGTCCAAAAAGATTCACAGCAATAATTGCTGCCAAGGGTGGTTCCACTAAGTACTGACTTAGGTGGATGAATACGTATGCAATCAGCAAATTTCAATTTATATATTTTCTTTGGAGATTTTGGTGACATTCAACCTCTTTCACATACAACAGTGTTACGTTTGATCATTAGAGTTTTGAATAATAACAATTTAATAAAAAAAAAATTTACATTATTTGTATTTCATCAAAATGTGACAATATTGGTAGGGGTTAATACTTTTACAAGGCACTGTAACATATACGCTAGTATCTCCCTGAAGGGTTGTCGTTCGAATCTTAATATGTATATGCCATCCCCACTCCACCCCCTGCGGGCTTCGATATTTTCCCCGTGCATTTTGTCAACTTATCGGTAGCGAATCGATTGTCACCATACCTTGCACTTACCCTTAAAACCTCCAAAGGAGTGATGTTGGGGAGGGTGGGTCAGCTTTCAGGATCTAATATCTCTATTATTACCCCACAGGAGCTTTTATGTCTGTGCAGTGCGTTGAACAGGTACGTCAGCTGGTGTTCAATAACATGATAAGAATAATTCTGATACCCGTTTTTGTATCGGTAATGTCCAATGGCAAACAGGATTTTACTTCCTGTATTTATTTCAGTAATGTTTAGCGAAACATGTAAACATTATTTGGCATTTGCTTCTATTTTACAATCGGTAAGTAAAACTGTGAATAACTGGTCAGGCTAACCACCAGGTAAAACATGTTTCTGATGGTTACATTTCGACACTCGTGGTGGGCAAAAGCACAGATAGCCCATTGTTTTACTTTATGCTTAACAACAAACAAACAAATAAAACAAAATCAATTTCACAAACATGCAGATCAACAAACATAGTAAACCCAATTTTCAAAGCCTGTACTTAAAAATGTATAGAATAGTTCGAACCTATTTTGTATATTGGCTGAATTAAAAATACATTTAGTATCTGACTGAATGAATTTACGTACAGGGAATTTCAACCATCTAGTTGCACACTTATCATGTTTACAGAATGGTCACATAGGAGAAATATTGTGACTCTACTGAACACCGAAGTGGAACGAAATGAAACTACTAAACACTGAAATGTAAATGACAGTTTTATAATTAAAACATTATTGGATGCTTCCGAGAATCAATTATACCAGCAAAAGAAGTGATGTAACTGTCACCTAATAAAGCAATACGTGTTATATTGTTCCAGTGATAACGGATATCCAACTATGCAGTCATCTAATAAAGCAATACGTGTTATATTGTTCCACTGATAACGGATATCCAACTATGCAGTCACCTAATAAAGTAATACGTGTTATATTGTTCCAGTGATAACGGATATCCAACTATGCAGTCACCTAATAAAGTAATACGTGTTATATTGTTCCAGTGATAACGGATATCCAACTATGCAGTCACCTAATAAAGCAATACGTGTTACATTGTTCCAGTGACAGCGAACATCCAACTATGCAGTCACCTAATAAAGCAGTACATGTTATATTGTTCCAGTGATAACGAATATCTAACTATGCAGTCACCTAATAAAGCAATACGTGTTATACTGTTCCAGTGACAATGAACATCCAACTATGCAGTCACCTAATAAAGCAGTACGTGTTATATTGTTCCAGTGATAACGGATATCTAATTATACAGAATGTCAAATAAATCAATTTAATTTAACATTTTTATTTATTAAAAACAATTTAATTCCATTGCAATCCAATTACATTTCAATTTCCGATTAGTTACATTTCGGTGTTTAGACCGAAGAATATATTATAAGTTTTCTTAACGAGCAACAACGTTACATACAAGAATCATAAAGCATAGAAACTTAAATACATTAACTTAAGAGCTCTTTCTAAAATTATTTTGAAAGCATTAAAGAGTTACTGCATGATAAGTGCTCTTCATGAGCACTTATTCAGTCAGAAGACATACTGTCTGACACACTGATACAACACACCACGATTCAGAACATTTATGCTCGTAATTATCTTTAAAAAGGTTTAAATGTTTCTATATTGCACATATATAATTATGTTTATATATCGAATCTTTATATGTTTACAAAAAGTTGAGATTTGTTCTGTAGAGAATGTTAGGAATGAGACAACATTAAGCATTTTGCTTATGGCGTTAAAGTTTGGAATGTAAATTGTGTTACAGTTAATATCCACATACCTCTGTTTTGTAAAGTTATGAAGTATTAGCGAGTGAATACTTAGCTGCATGGATTATAATTACATTGGTTCTCAGAAATTGGTTTATTTAAAGCACGTATTTACATATGCTAAATGTTCTGTGACATTTTAAGCTCAGAAAAGCTATAATTTGATTGGAATTCTATACGTGCTTTTCGAAACTCTAATAACAGACGGACAGAAGTGGAATGGGGATTTTAAATCTGAATGACAGCTTATGCGCTCGTGAGCTAAGCAGCCAGATTCGAGGCCCCAGAATTCAGGAGTAGTCCTTCCCTTTTAAACTACTGACCAGAGGGAAGAAGTGTGTTCTGCGGCATGACACCTCGAAGTTTGAATTATTCGACCCACAGCTTTGCATGTTATCCAATTGGCCACGTCTGCTCCCATCCACAGACAGAGCATAAAATTATTACTTTTCAGAATATATGTTGATTTTTAGAAGATGAACTGAGCTTTTATAGCTGTGCATATGGAAATTATTTCGTTACTGTTTGTACTTAGACTACGATTTTACAAATAATAATATATGTAGTTGTGTTTACAGATATGTCAGTGAAAGGTATCTCGTGGTAATCAATTAAGTTTTGGTTTTCCTATGAGAATTTCCTCTAAAAAGATAACTTAAATTTTTCTAATGTTTTAGTAAGCTTCTGCATAAGGTAATCTATCAATTAATTCATATAATTAAACGTCTTTACTTTAAAAAGAGAGTCATATGCGGTTTAATTAAAAGTTTCGAGAAAGTTTAAAATGTAAAATACTATCATCATGAGCCTCGCTCTGACCAGCTAGTGTGTTATTAATGTGAAATTACTAAAACTAGCAGAAACACTGCTCTACGGGCAGTTGCTTATGCTACTAATTACTAATCGTAGTATTCATACCTCATTGAAAAAAAAAATGTAGAAAAAGTTAACATTTTCTAAAAAAGGATTTTTCTGGAAAGTACTGCACGGGAAGAGCGTTCGGACTGTACTGATATAAAATGCGATGTTTTTATATATTAAAAGTTGTACCCTTCATTTAAAAAAATAACAGTTTTTTTTAAAGAACTCCATTTTTTCGTGCTATATTTACAAATTACATCAATAAACATATATAATCAAATTCGCGTGTAGTCCTAAAAAAATGGCCTTGATGTGAGGAAAGTACTTGTATTTAAAATTATGTTTTGTGACAAAGAAATTATTTTTGCACATACCACAGTTATTTTTCTAATTTTCTGAATCTTTAATACCCAAACAGCGCAATTTTATATGAATTTTTGTTTGTGGTGCCATTCAATAGATGTAGCCATGTTGTATTTATTAGTTCGGTCACATACATAGATAGATAGATAGATACACGCTACGTCCATTATAGTAAGATTTCTCACCATTTTAAAAAGTTCATTACAGCCTTTAAGGTGAAGACTTAGATGGGAGGGCCTGGCATGGCCAGGTGGTTAGGGAGCTCGACTCGCAATCTGCCGGTCGCGGGTTCGAATCCCCGTCCCACCAAACAT
>NW_013666088.1:348357-352441 GCF_000517525.1 Limulus polyphemus
TTGGCAAAAGAGTAGCCCAAGAGTTGGCGGTGGGTGGTGATGAGTAGCTGCCTTCCCTCTAGTCTTACACTGCTAAATTAGGGACGGCTAGCGCAGATAGCCCTCGTGTAGTTTTGTGTGAAATTTCAAAAACAAAAAACAACTTAGATGTGAAAATCTACTGTGAGAAACAGCCACATTTCTGATGGAATAGTTTCAAAGCAACAATATAAATCGCAATTCCAAAAAAAAAAAAAAAATGCTGTGAACATAATAAAATGGTGGCAACAAAGACTGTAGTAACAAAAAAAACTAAAATTGTGTTCTGTGCTAAAGAAATTATTGTTGCACATACCACAGTTATTTTTCTAATTTTCTGAATCTTTAATACCCAAAGAGTGAAATTGTATATGGATTTTTGTTTGTGGTGCCATTCAATAGATGCCGCCATATTGTATTTATTATTTCGGTCACATACATAGATAGATAAATTGTATATGGATTTTTGTTTGTGGTGCCATTCAACTGTTTCTTAAAAAGTACAAAGAAAAAACAAACGAGAGAAATTAAGTAAGCTATTGCCAATCAAGAATATAAGGTTCGACCATCCAACCATTACGTAGCTAAACAAGCTATCAGTGCTGAAATGGTACCATTCATTCAAAATATTAACCACGTCATTAGTCTCGTATATTAATGTAAGAATCAAAACTACAAATGAAAAATATGTAATTTTATTTTGAAAAATATTCCAAGTGTGTACCCAATTAGTGGTTTCTAAAAGAAAAGGTTTACAGTTCTGAACTTTTTTTTTTCTGTTGGTGTTGCTGTTTTATTTATATAACTTGCTGTATCATTCCAACTAATTGTTTGAATTTGTTATCGATCTCATCAGAAAATAGATAGAGAATGCTGGTGTAAACTCAAAACGGGCAAACTTCTAAATTCCCAATATTTTTGTTAGTATTTTGTTTGTTTTACCTAACAAGATATTCGTGTGGTGTGGTTATCATAGTTTCCGACCAAAAATTGTTCAAGATACTTTGTTTACAATGACAGATTCATCCTTTCAACTTAGGAAAGCCTTATATTAATCTCATTGATTCGATAAAATTACAAATGTAAATAAAGTTGTTGTTTTTCTGAGTTGATTATACAAAGCCCAACTTAGTCACGACTGGTGAGCACCTTTCAAGTGTATAGTGTACACCTTCATATTAAATTTGAATAAAAATAATAATCATAGCTTTATTTTTACAATTGTTATTTCAAAAGTATTTTAAAATTAATGCTATCATTTTTTAACATTTATTTAGAGTAATTCGCAAAGAAAAATGAAAAAATTTCCAACTTTTATTTCTGCACAGCTACGAAAATTCGTTTATCGATTTTTCTGAGAATATCATTGCCAATCCGACATAATCTTCCTTCTCTTTTAGTTTTTTTATTACTACAGTCTTTGTTGCCACCATTTTATTATGTTCACAGCATGTAGTCTGAATAATTAGTAATAAAGCTAAGCTTTGAAAATGGCTAAAGTCAAAAATGGAGCAGATTATAGTCTATCTACGTCATTGTAAATAAAGCAGTGTGAGCAGTAATTTGGGATTTCTCAAGATATTTGTACCCGAAGTTCCTGTAGAATTAAATGGGAAGCTTAGGTGACTTTGGAAGAAACCATAGGTTTGGGATTTTTTTATAGATGAAATAAAGTATATTTAATGCTTATTTTCAAAAACATTCTCAATATTTTGGAAATTTCACACATCATAAAATGATAGAAATATTCAATCATTTTTTTAAATGATACATGATAATAATGTCAAATAATTAAATAAAACACACATATATTAATCAATAAATAAATAATAAAGATATATAAAAAATTACAATAGATTGCTGCTGACCGCTTCTAATTCTTGAAAATCCCTAAGGGACTAGATTAAGTATATAATGTTGGAAATATAATAGGCCTAACATAAGTCAAATTACAAGCATATTTAATTATAATCATGCTTCGCTAGCTTGTAAAAGGCGTTCAAACCATAACAATAGTTATTGTAACGAATGGCCTACATAAAATGATATTCTGACCACAATTCGTTGTTTTCCAGCCGGTCTGAAGAGCTTTGAATTGAGCAGTAGATATGACAAGTATAGTGGAGTTGAAATACTATTAATTCACACTCTTCTCATTCTTGAAAATCCCTAAGGACAATGTATGCATAAAATGTGTCTCTTAGGATTAAATCCTTGTTAGTTTTTAATGCAAAGACGAACAATGGGTTATCTGCGCTTTACCCATCGTAAGAATCGAATTCCAAATTTGAGCGTTACAAGTCCTCAAGTTTACCTTTGAGGTATTAGGGATCTTTTGTAATTAAACGACTATCGTAGTTAAACAGTAAGCAGAAGTACACAAGTTAAAAAAACCAAGAGACATGTAATGTAGAATGTATAAAGTGATAATATGTTTACATGGTCTGGTGGTAAAGGCGCTCGACTCCCACTCGCCAAACATGCTCACTTTTCAATCAGAAATTACTATGAAAATACTGATATCTGTGAAGGAACAAGAGCATAGTTTCTTTCAGTGTTAATAGTATTAAACTGACAAGTTTTAATCATTACTGGGCTTAAACATCGAATGAAATAGGTTTCTTTAACATTTTACAGTTGGAAGAACCTTTATTTTATACAGCTGACGACTTATTCTTTACAAAGTGTTCGGCAACTGCATTTTTTGGTGTTTGAATTGTTAATATCACGAACATCTTTCTTTGTGCATATAATTATATAAATGCTGACTGTTTACACAATGTAAATTTGAAAGCAAACGCTGAATTCTAATCCTTATGTTAGAGTTCTTAAAAGAGTTAAGAGCACTTGATTATAACAACTTTAAAGGACTTGCCTAGTTTCACGTAGAGTAAAATACTTAGTTCAAACCTAGCATGTCATGTAATCATTTCAGAATTGTAAACTTATCTGTTATATGGAAGTAATAAATGATCACGTCATGTTTAGCACAATATGATGTGTGAGAAAGTGAAGACAAAAGTGTTTCTCACTAAAATCGTGTTTTGATATCCGTGGAAGCCCATTGATAGCATTGTGCCTAATAACAACTAAATACATTTCTAAATGTTGTCAAAGTAAGAGCTTTTGTACTTTTTTGTAGTATGAAGAGTACGAATGTTATATGTATCTGATTATTGTTATTTACAAATTATTAGGTCGTTAAGAAATTAATGTCGCTTTTCTTAGATAAAAAAACCCGAACAACTTATATATCAAAACAAAACATTTATTAAATGAAATAGTCTCCATTCGAATATTAAACGCCAAAAACAATGGCTCAGTCCTAGAAAACAAACCACTTCCGACCCCAAAGTCTGGACTCCATCCGCAGAAAGTGATGCTTTGCATTTGGTGGGACATCAAAGGGGTATTTCATTTCAAACTCCACAATCCACAATGAACTGTCAATGCAGAGATCTATAGTCAGTAACTGGAACATTTAAATAAAGCTCTTCATCAGAAACGCCCTTCACTCATCAATCGGAAAGGTGTTCTTCCCCACGACAATGCTCGTCCACATGTGGCACGTTTGACACAACACAAGATTATGGAGATGCGTTGGGAAGTTCTCCCCCACCCACCATATTCTCCGGATATGGCACCATCAGAGTACCATCTTTTTCGTTCGCTGCAACACCATCTTAATGGGAAAACGTATGCAAATGTGGAAGGGGTTAAAGAGGACATCGACATGTTTTTTGCTTCAAAGCCAAGTGATTTCTTTAATCAAGGCATTAACAACCTGATTGTAAGATGGAAAAGTATCATCGATAACCCATAGAGAAGCTATTTTTCATCACTGGTGACAATTCTGTCCAAAATGGTTCACGCGCATTACGCCAGTTGGAAACCATGATCACAGGAGAGTTCGTGAGGCACCCAAACACTTTCTTTAATGAGTTTTCCCATATTCCTTAGATGTTTACGTATGGTTTCTTGAGATACATGCAATTATAGGACCATTTCACGAGTGTGTTGCCTTGGGTTAGACTCAACAAGCGTCTTCAGAGCATCAATATCGATT
>NW_013666088.1:352611-358217 GCF_000517525.1 Limulus polyphemus
CTAACATGTCGGTCTCTGCGATTACAGTTTTTAAGGCTAAAGTCACGAAATTTGCTGAACCATCGTTGACACTTAAGAACGTTCAAAACATTTCCATAAACTTCTTTGATATTCTTTGCTACAGAGGCGTTGTTTCCCTTCTTGTATTCAAACAGCATTACATGCTGAATGTGTGTCTCGTCGTCTGCCATCACTATAAAGGATTAGAGTATACTAAACTTTACACACTACATAGGCTACACTAACGTGACGTTTAGGCGGTTTGTTTAACTGTTATACGTAATGTATGTTTTTTGGGGGGGTAATGAAATTGTTCCAAATCGCAACATTAATTTCTAATATATATATATATATGTATATATTTCTAATATATCAAGAACAATCAATCAAAGTTTATGAACTGCAAATTATTGTCAATTAAGGATACTAACAGAAAAAGCATGCGCTTCATTGCAAGGTTTACCATTGCAATTTAGCATTGCGCTTCATTGCAAGGTTTACAGTACCTGTCTTTTCCCCACAGTTATTGTATCAATCCATTACTCACTTGAAAAAAAAACCGTTAGGACATCTGCCCGTGGTAAGTAAGCATATATGACAAGTATGGTCCTGCTAGTTTGTATTTGGTTTCTGTTTCATCGGGATTTAGATCCATATGGACTTGGGAGGGTCAGGTGCAAGCTTGACCTCTTCCACCCTCTGCACAGGTGTGATGGATGCATTATTCGAATGTTAAACGCGTGTTACGTATTACTATTTCAAATAGCCTGAAATTGAGTTAAATTGTAATTTAGATTTAATAATTAAATAAATGCCGATATGTATCCAATTTATGATATTTGCCAACAATATTGATACACACAGTTTCTTCTTTAATACAAATATGTTTAATATATAAACAACAATACAAGTTATAATAATAGTTATTACAAACAATGATTTATATACTAAAGTTTTACAAACTTACAAACAATATATAGTCTTCTTTCTAGTCTGGAACTTCCTTGATATGTTATCGAGGGTTCACGATGAGCGAGTTAATTTCTAGTTGACATAGGTACAATTTACTTAACGATGAGCCAGCTAGCTCTATGGTCTTCACTGATCACACGCCGAATTTTTCTACCGATAACGTTAGGTAATGTTTTCGTAAAAGTCCTAATGTTTGATGTGAATCCACTGAAGTTAAATGATTTGTAATGTTCGAAATTTATCTGAAAATATCTAAAGCGTCCCGATTAGTAAGCGTTATAACAATCACAGCTATAGTTTCCGAAGTTTATAGCACACAAACTATAGAAAACCAATAACAGATACTCTTTTTAGGCGCGTCGCGTTGGTTATATTTATAGGCGTGTGGATTTGTTTGTTTGTAATTAAGCACAAAGCTACACAATGGGTTATCTGCGCTCTACCCCCACGGGTATCGAAACCCGGATTCTAGAGTTGTAAATCCGCAGACATACAGCTGTGCCACTGAGGGGCAGGCGTGTGGAGAGTTTCTTGAAACTTCAGTTTACGTAACAATACTGAAATTTACACTAGCGTATATACGTACACACATATATTGTTGATTCTTATACACAAGAATCTTCTACAACTTTAGAGAATAGGCGGAAGTTTTGCAATACACATTTAGCAGTATGAGTTATGTACATTTCTAAATGTAAATTTAATTTAAACAAACATCGATATTAAAATAAATGTATAATAATAAATCCGTCACACCCGTCATAAACGAGGGCGTTAAGTGAGTACATAGACAAAGTTTCAAATCTGGCGCCATCGGGATTCCAATAGAGGCAAAAACACAAAATCCGATGCCAGATTCGAGTTTAGCAACCCTATAAATCTACTCCTAGACCCCCCATCATGCCTGGGTGACCTTCGAGGTGCGTTTTATCTCCCTTTGTTACTTCACGTAACTAATGCTAAGGACTATGTCATGTTAATAAGGGCACACGCCCCCCCTCAGGCCATCCCGAATCCGCTGCCAAGTTTAGTTCTGCTAGTTTCAAAACCGTGGGAAGAATTTGCGGACAAACAAATTCACAAGCACACAGAGTGAATTAATATAACAATTAGTTCATACCTTGCTTTACCAGGAAAGTCGCCACCTTTCACTTTACATATTACGGATATGTATAGTAGTTCAGTCTACAAGAAGTGTTCCACATTTTTTTATTAGACCCATAGTTAAACTCGATGAGATAACCCTCAAAATTGTAATCTTAATATCTATCAACACACACTTTTAATCCAGGAGTCTTTGTTTGTTTGTTGTTAAGCGCGAAGCTACACAATGGGTTATCTATGTTGTGCCCACCACGAGTATCAAAGCCCGGATTTTAGAGGTGTGAGCCATCACACTACCGATGAGCCACTGGGGGACCATAAATAAGTCATTTGATGAGTTGAAAATATTGTTTCAACCTGGTTCACATGGGTTTGATGAGTTGAACATCATGTTTCATCCCTAGATCATAAAAGTTTGATGAGTTGATAACATTGTTTCATCTCTGGTTCACAGGGGTTAGATGAGTTGAAAGACGTGGTTTTATCCCTGTTACACAGAGGTTTGATGAATGGAAACATTGTTTCATACCTGGTTCACAGGGTTTTAGTGAGTTGAAAACATTGTTTCATTGTTTGTTTGTTTGTTTTGAATTTTGCGCAAAGCTACACCAGGGCTATTTGAGCTAGCCGTCCCTAATTTAGCAGTGAAAGACTAGAGGGAAGGCAGCTAGTCATCATCACCCATCGCCAACTCTTGGGCTACTCCTTTACCAACGAATAGTGGGATTGACCGTAACATTATAATGCCCCCACGGCTGAAAGGGCGAGCATGTTTGGTGGGACGGGGTCATTGTTTCACACCTGGTTCACAGGGTTTTGGTGAGTTGAAAACATTGTTTCGTTTTTGGTTCACACGAGTTTTATGAGTCTGCTGTATCACGAAGTGTTGTTTTGTGAACGTAATGTAATCATTAGATTACCAGCTTTTTGTTTTTAATGTTAATCATGTCACTACGTAAACACGGTTATCTGATCCGGAACTCAGCTTAGCTTCCAATTAAGATTGTATATATTGTTTTAACGTAACACTGGCACAAAATAAAGAGCTAATCGTTAAAAGAAATTATAATTAGCCAATCAGAAGAGTTGATTAGATTATTTGTTAGCTAAGACTATAAATCATTACGTTAAGCTGTTATAAGTGTTAAAAACACTTTGTGTAAAAGCTATTTATAACTTAAATAAAATATAAATAATTAAAATAAAATTACCACATTTGTTTAATATGATCCACTATAATACTTTATAACGTTATAGCACATCATATATTCACAAGTTTTTGTTGTAAATAATGAGGCTTCAAGACCCATAGTTTTGTAACTTTTTATACAGCAAAGGTAGGAACGATCCCTTGAGAAGTAGAGTTGATCAGTGTTTTAATATCAACTTTGATTAAGCACCCAAATGTCTTCAGGTCATTCATTAGAACTATTTAAAAAAAAGGAAGAATAAACCGTAAAACCAGACTCATATATCATTTCCTAGAGAGCGTTCAACAGTTTTTTTTAAATAATTAGTAACTTCTAAAAGAAATACGTATTCACAAAACATATGAATAGACTCTGTGAAAACTTTAAAGGGAATAGAATTTTAAAATCTCTAAGTTATAGGTCGTGGTCTACATCTACTTATTATTGTTGTGCTTCAAGTCATGGTCTCCATCCTGAGGAACTAACCATAATATATGTATGTCGCAGACGAATATACTTTTCAAAAAAGTTATACAATAACTACCACCAATACAAGAAGGGTATTAGCTATATAAAACCTTCAATAGCCACATCAGGTACTTGCCAGTCCTACAGATGAAAACTGGTACATATAACAAACCTCTGAATTAGAGTATTTTTCGTTAGTTTCAAATTTAAAACGCTATTTTAGACGTCAGTATGATATTTTATAATCACTTTGAAAAAATGTTGGTTAATTGTGTCTGATTTAATGATAATCTTCACACGTGTGTGTTTTTTACTTCCCGCCAATGGTAGTAGAGATGGTGTTGCTGTCATTGTCTTCTGTCAGTTTACGTGTGTTAATAAAACGTTTCACAACCGTTTTCAAATGCAGACATATTTAAAAGATACATATGCCAAAGTTGTTAACGTATTTGGTAATTAAGCCTGAAGCAAGACGTATTATGTGATAGTTTGTTGTTTTTTTTCGCATAGGAGATAAAAAAAGAGACTAGTCGGTTTTCCATTTAATGTATTTCTCTATTTTCGATTATTAAACAGAAGTTTAATGTGTTTTCTTTGTTATTCTGAAACAGAAGATATATAATTGTTATTATAACAAATCTTCCAAGTTTTACACAAATATTTACTCCAATTAGTACCATGCTAAGCTACAGCACACAGCATATAACACATTCTGTAGGTCAAGTCTTGATAACTAATAAATTACTCAAGTACCAGCTTGATAACTAATAAATTACTCAAGTACCAGCTTGATAACTAATAAATTACGCAAGTACCAGCTTGATAACTAATAAATTACGCAAGTACCAGCTTGATAACTAATAAATTACGCAAGTACCAGCTTGATAACTAATGATGGCTAACAAGCAATACTTTACTAGCTAACAATGATATACATTTATATCAAATAATACAAAGCTACGTAACAATATATATGTAAAAAGCTAGTAATTTCTTTCTGCGTAATAACAAAATTTAATTTAGAAATACCCTAAGTGCGTGACAAAATTCAATATATCATAACTAGACTGCAAAACTGTAGAGCATGCCACAGGCAATAATATGTTTGCGGAGTATCACATACAGGCTATGTAACATATCTTCATACAAGTGCTTAACAGGCTATGTAACATATCTTCACACAAGTGCTTAATTATCATTATTATTTAACTGCACGAATGGATGCTACATTGAGCTGTCCAAGGGCAGAATTTGTTTTTGTTATTTGATTACAGACATTTTTCACAAACGAACAAAGAAAAGACAATTTCTGAGAAGTACAAGTTTCTCTATGGTAAACAAGCAAATAATTGTTTATAGCTATATACAAAAATATAATTTCAGCACTCAAAAAATAATTCTAAATATTATTCATATGAGAATATTTTAAAGAATAGATATTTTAGGTGTTTTTTTTTATGTGTTTTAGATGTATTAGGTAGTCAAGAAATTAATGTCGCATTTTGGAACACTTTCATTAACTAACCCCAAAAAAAACGTACATCACGTATAATAGTTAAACGAACCGCCTAAACGTCACGTTAGTGTAGTCTATATAATGTGTAAAGTTTAGTATACTCTAATCCCTTATAGTGATGGGACACGACGAGATACACATTCGGCATGTAATGCTGTTTGAATACAAGAAGGGAAACAACGCCTCTGTAGCAAAGAATATCAAAGAAGTTTATGGAAATGTTTTGAACGTTCTTAAGTGTCAACGATGGTTCAGCAAATTTCGTGACTTTAGCCTTAAAAACTGTAATCGCAGAGACCGACATGTTGGAATTGATATTGATGCTCTGAAGACGTTTGTTGAGTCTAACCCAAGGC
>NW_013666088.1:359097-394055 GCF_000517525.1 Limulus polyphemus
AATGGCGACTATTTCATTTAATAAATGTTTTGTTTTGATATATAAGTTGTTCGGGTTTTTTCATCTAAAAAAAGAGTGACTTGACGACCTAATATTTTCATGATAAGTTACATTTCTAAACTTAATTAAATAACAACAATGTTATTAAGATATATTAAACAAATTCTTCGCCGTTATATCATCATTTCATTAATCCTTCAACCTATCTTAGTTCCGTGAGGTAGCGTTATTTTATCATCAGAAATTTTTTAGCTCTTTCGCTCTCATTTCATTTTTTTTTTTATGGGAGATCGATCAAACATCTTAAAGCTCGAATATTGCTATTTCTGTCATTGAGAGTCAGCTCTCCAGTTTGTTAGTTTTTTTAGGTACATTTTCTCTATACCCTTCATCTCCCTCAATAGATAATGCTTATTTAAATTGAAATATACACAATAGTTATGTTCATTTTAACTTTCTCTGTAAAAAAACACAGGCAGTAATTGAAACGAACAAAACTTTTAGCAAAATTAAACTAGAATTCAAAAGTACAAAAAACTGTGCATAAAGAAATTTCTGGGGATTTTGAACTACGGTTAGAATGTTATTTCTTAAAGTTGAAACTACACATACATGTTACATTACTCTAACCAATATTGTACTCTTAACCAAGAAAGTTGCACAGAGTCCGCAATTCTAATGCTTGTTTTTATTTTGTTATGAAGCAGAGAGACATACAATGAGTTGTCTCTACTCTGCCAACCGCGAGTATTAAAATCCGATTTTTAGCGTTATGAGCTCTCAGACTTACCGCTGAGTCACCAGTTGTCATTTGTTCGTATGCAAGCATACTCTCCCACAAGTTTTATTTAAAACGTTTAGTTTTCAGTTTTTAGTTTAGTTTTAGAAAACGTTAATTTATTTTTTCACAAAGAAGGAAAGGTAGAAGTAAACATGTATACAAATTTAAAATCTTTACTTTTAAGAATTTAATATACGGTTAAAAACATTACCAAAATGAACAATGACAGTTTACACCTACTTAAGTTTTTGGCTTAAGACAAGATGCATTGAGTTCAATGGTTATATTAGTTATTTGCTGGTTTATTCCAGTTCTCAGTTATGACTTATCCTATTACAATATCACTTGTTTGAAGTTCTTAATTTTTCATTCCCTGTGTAAACATTGCTGAAATGCTACTGATTACAGTAACAAGTGTTAACTAAACTAAATTATTTCTAAACATTTAAAGACACTTGAAAATGTTTTAATTCAGAGATGTCTAAAAAATATATAACTTCCATTTATTAAAAAAATAAGATACAAAAACAGAATTCCATTTTATATAAACAAAAGCTCTATACATATAGAAAGGCTATTGAAAAAAACGTTAAAATCAAACTAGTATACAACACAGAATGTACACGTACAAATGGTTGGTTTTTGTGTTAAAAGTTTCACGAATTTATTGCTTAGTCACCATTGGTTTTTTCAAAATATTAACAACTGATGTTATTTCAGAATTAAGATTTAGTTTTTCAACTTTTAACCCGCAAAGGAGCGGCACATTAACTTAATTCCCCGAACAGTCAATACCCTGAAACTACTCACACCTACTTATATGAAAGGAAAATTTTGCAGTTCATTTGGTAAAGGTTTCAACTGTAAACAAAGTGACCAACAAATATACATAAACATGGCATTGAAGCCATACACAGAAAGATATAATCAAAATCTAATCTGAATTCAGTAATAATTTTTCTACTAGACAGTCATACTTGCATAAATTAATGAAATTCAAAGCAATCATTAGCAAGTTTTTGTTAGCGGTTGTGTTTTGATCAAGTTTCGCGATGTAGCTACAATTACTTGTCAAAACAATGCGAAATTTGGCATTCTTATGGATATTATCTACACGCAGTTTTCTTTACTATTCTTAAATCAGACTTAATGGATAAATCGTCATCTGGTGGACTGATTTCGGTTGTAAAATCTGTAGAACAAATCCTTACAATGCTACAATCTAAAAATGTTAGAACCTATGATAAAAGCTGTTATATTTTCTTCGGTTGAAAACAATTTGTAGAATCTGGTACGCTGTACGCCTGTCTTCACTGATCAATAGTCAGATTCTATGTAGAAAATTGTTTTCAATTTAAATTATGTTTTGAAATAATGATTTTCGGTTCGGTATTTCACGTTGAAGAAGTATCAATTAGGTTAAATCATTAATTCCAATAACCTTTGTAATTTCTCTTTTTATTTCATAAATTAAAGCAAGTTAAAGTATCAAGTTAAAATTTTTTCTGAAAAAAAAACATGTGTCATTAGAACTTTATGTTCAATGTCCTTATACCATAATAAAACTACTTTACTGACAGTATCTAAACAAAAGAAGAGCTTGTTCTTTCTTTATCATAAAAATAACATACATTGATTTTATTATATATTCTCTATTAATAATAGTGTATGGAGTGTGGACCATGAGATTTGATGAGTTTGTAACATATAATATAAAATATAAGTCTAAATTAAACATATTGGTTAATCAATACCTATATTTTTAAACTGTTTATTATTTTCTCGTAGCGTACGTATATGACTATACAAAATCTACTGATGCTAAAGCTTTAGCAGACTTCAAAACCTAGGGAAAAAACAGTTTCTCTTTTAACCATATGTAACCAAATACTACAAATATGAATTAGAACAGATCTTTGAAACTGAAAGCAATGATATAAAAACGAGAGCAGTGATGAAAATTTACTATTCTTTCAAAAATGCACTGTTCGTAAATAACCACATTGGGCGTAATGCATTTCCATTAGTGGGAACATAAATATGTTACTCACCGGGTTGTGTTGTACAATAAACAATTTTCTGATCTTATTTCGACTCCATATTTTCAGTATAATAGTAAATAGAAAGCGAATAATTTACAATCAAACCAAGTAAAATTATACAAAAGTAAGCAGTTTTTCCTTGCTATATAATCATTGTTGTCATATAAATTATGTTAAAATGACACACACACACACACACACAGCTACAATGAACATTCCATTTATTTGCACACACAAAACAGTCTTGTCATGTGATGTATCATGTGACTGTTTAAATGTAGTTTGAATGTTTGGTTATATATATATGCAGAGACGTGGGTATATATATATAGTTAGTGTGAAAAACAATGAAAAAAGCAAAGATCACTTCGTTTTAAAAAGCGTGCTAGACGGTATCTGTCTAACAGGAGCGTCATTATGATGTGCCGTTTCTGTTTACTGAATGTTCGAAAAAATATTTAATTAGATTTATTAAGTGTTATGACCGAATAGAAAACACACCTTCCATAAAAAAACATACTGTGGTCATCAATTGTTGGTGACTAACTAATGGAAAAGATAGATGGAAGAATGGACTGTGTTCCATTTGTCAGGTTTCTTGTGGTCAGGATTCTACTCTTCCAACTTTACCAGGTGAAAGACATTACAAAAGTAGATAATTACTACAAGAAAAACATGTCAGAAATACTATTTTTCATAACCATTAAAAAGCTGTAAGGAAAAATATACCATTTTTACTAATGATTGAAATTACAAAGTGACAAGTGAGAAACATATTTTATAATCATTAAATAAAACGAAATTATGATTTGTCACTGTTAGATTTTAAGTATTTTCAACCTGAACGCGTTTAATGTGAATTTTGATTTAACATGAAAGTCAACAGATCTCAATATTGTACATGGCCATTCCTAATTTAGAACTATTGGTCAATGTGTGTGTTTTCTTATAGCAAAGCCACATCCGGCTGTCTGCTGTGTTGCCCGAGTAGAATCGAACCCCTGATTTTAGCGTTGGAAATCTGAAGACTTAATGCTGTCCCATCGGGGGACGTATTGGTTAGAAGGAGTGTAACAATTCAGTAGCAACGGCTGCCTAGACAGGTACTCTTGACTATCACGGTTTTATGGCCCTACATAGCTCAAACCGTGAACTTGCCAATCCATAGCTCAACACGCCAACTTCTTAACAACATCCAGCCTAATTGTTATTAGAACAAGAGGAAATCCTCAATAGCCGCGGCACATGAAATTATTTTAGGCAGGATTGGAGTAAATTAATATATGAGACCTTTTTTAAATTTTGTTATTAGCTATATTTTTGTGCGCCAGCAAACGCCACCCATTGGCACAGCGGTATATCTGCGGACTTATACTTCTAGAAATCGGGTTTCGATACCTGTGGTGGGCAGAGCACAGATAGCCCTTTGTATAGCTTTGTGCTTAATAGCAAACAACAACAACAGCACCAGCAATACCAAGCGTAGGGCACGCATATACCCGATTCGATTTTATTACTCATCAGGATCTCTACCAGCCTTCCCTCAAATTGAAATTATTTTCGTCAGGATTAGAGTTAATTAATCTATGAGACCTTTAGCGTGGTCAAATACATAAATCAAAAGGTTTTGACCCCCGAGTCTGAAAATTAAATCTCAAGTCGGTCAAGAGATGACGGAGCTATGAGCTAAAAGTTTGTAGTTGAAAAATTCAGAGCCATTCTATGAGCCGCTGTGCCGCGGCTAAAAAGTATTATTTCAACATCGCGATTTTTCATATTAGTACACAAGTGACTAAAAATAATTAATAATCTCTAAATCCACATAAAGTTATACCAATAATAAACATCATTTTCTGTCACTTAATTATGTCCATAAATTCTTGTTTTGTTAAGCTAGATTTTACATTTGTTTCATCGTTTTTAATCTAGTCCTAGATTTTATCATAAGTATTACATCTATTATTTGGGAAAAAAGCCAAAAGAACTAGAATAAAGTAAAAATCATTACTGTTTAATTTAGGAGTGAATTATATGAATCTCGCGTTATAATAATTAATTAATTATAATGACTAATCCCACGTTATAATGATTAAATCAGAAAGTAAGATTTCAAGTCAAATATGTTAATTGCTAATTCAAGCACTTTATTTGTTTGTAGCGCAAAAGTACATAGTTGTCTAATAATGGCTGGAGACGGCTTGAATGGGTAATGAAGGAAAACTTTAATATAACAGCAAATGTACAACGTTTCGACAAGGTTTTGTCATCATCATAATTGTCTATCTGTGCTCTATCCACCAGACATGTCCTTCGGTGGGACAGCGGTAAATCTTCGGATTTCCAACGCTAAAATCAGGAGTTCGATTCTGCTTGGGGGACACAGCAAATAGCTCAATGTGGCTTTGCTATAAGAAAACACACTCATCCACAACAAAGGATCGAGCCCAGGATTTTAGCGTTGTAGGTCTATTTCAAATATATTCTACTCGCATATCATTTTCGTCTTATTAGATTTAAAAAAATGATAGTTAGGGTATGTGGCGTAACTACAAAAGATGCCCCCCTCCCGCATAAAATGTAATTGGGCCCATACATTTATTTCCCTCTAATTGCAGTTACGATTCTGGCTGATTGATATCATTAACTTAACAGAGTAGTGTAACCGTCAGTTAGTTTAAACAAGTTAAATCGTATGTTTCTCATCTAGTCGGCAATTATTTAGTTTTTCAGGCCCTCCGCGTTGCGGGGGGTTGCGGAGGCATACATATTCTGTCTTGCTGTTAAGTGGTTTTAAATGAAACAAAGACGACCATTGGCAACCATACCTAGGCCTTCCCGGTGGGACAGTAGTGTGATAAGTCTACGAACTTACAACGCTAAATTCCGAAGTTCGATTCAGCGCGGTGTACACAATAAATATCCCAATGTGGCTATGCTATTAAAATAAAGCGTCCCCAGAGGCAGTAATTTTAACTCTAATTAAATCCATTATGAGAAGTTTATTCCGAAGCTAAAAATTTAAAGTTTAAAATTTTCGAGAATTCCTAGGTAATATAAAAAAGAGCAAAAGCTTTAATTTAGTTCACCTAATGAGAGTTTCTTAGAATACCCTTAATAAGTGTCGTACAGTAATAAAAACATTTCTTTCAGCGCCAACGTACTGTAATTATCCTATAAAGAAATGGTATCTCACTATCACATTTGTTTAGAACACCCTAAGAAGGAAATAACTCTAAACAAAGAAGAAGTTTTGGTAATTCCTAATTTAACTTTGAATTTAGGCCATAAAACATACAACCATTGAAAACAGAAGCACACGGTTAGTCATTAAATCATCAGTGATGCAATCACAAGATTCGCCCATTTTTTGACAAATTTGGAATCACTGTTGTTTTTTTATGAATTATATTGTGTGTGTTTTTTTTTTTTTTTTTTGTCTGTGTACAAAAGTATATACTTCAAGTTGTTCTTGGTGGATTACGTAGTTTTGTTTTAACGTAAGCATGTTAAGAGTTACTTCTAATAATTGCAGCACGTTTCTTCAAGGTATCAAGAAATCAGCTTTATTTTGTTTGTTACCCACAAGAATTACAGAAAAAATTTACGCGGTGGTTTCTGATTGCAAAGTCTAATACTGTGATCTGAACTAACAACGATAAAGACTATACGTCAGCCAGAATGAAAATGTACTTTCATTGCAAAGTAAAAAATAATAATAAGACGATGCAGATAAGCTGTTTACTGGGGAAATAGTGGCTACAATACATATGTATCATTTTTGGCATCATCATCTGCTTGAGGCCAACTTACGTATGTAAACTTTATTGAAATTTAATGAATCAGCTAGATAAAAATGTATATAGTTCTTTTTGTCGTTTAATATTAAATAAACAGCAACAACAGCATTTGTCAATAAGACTTTATAAATCGTCAATGAGTTGTCATATGGCCCAGATAATTTATTTTTTTAAATTTCCGGATATATTCCACTTCAGGCCACGGAACTTGGTGTGCTAAATATACTAGAATAATTTCCAAACAACCAGTATTTGTACCTGCTTTCTTTTCTTTTCTTTTTTTTTTTTGTCAAATTTTCGTTTCATAAAATTGTATTTTGTAAAATAACTTTTCAGAAATAAAGTCTATCATTTCAATCATGTTAGGACATACTTAAAAGATTGTTGTTAAAGTTAGTAGCTATAAGTTTCGAAGTTCTACAAAATGAAATTGAAGCTTTCTAGTTTAGAATGACAGAATATTCTTTCTTGAAGTACTTGCTGATTCGCGATTGAAAGATACAATAAAATGACATAACATGAATGACTTTTCTATTAAAGACTTTATTTTGCTGGACTTGAATTACTTGTTTCCATGTATATTGTACATACATACATATATATATATATACATTTCGCAAAATAATATTTTCCTTGCCTGTTACATACTAAAAACAACATGAAACTCCGTTTTGTGTAGCTATATTTTCCCAATATAAAAAAAATAACAGAGATGTACGGTGCATTTTATACAACCAGTTAAGGAAAATATGTATTAGATAATCTTGTAAATGCGTTGTTTTTAGTAGACCTGGATTAATAATGATAGCAAATCTCTATAGAAAAACAATGAACAAATAGCACGTACTTTTCAAGCCAACTAGTTATACAACATATTGTTTAATTCTGTCCGTACAATGTCTTGTACCATACTTATAAATTTACATTTATGAAGTTATGAACTTACCTGGGTATCGTTCCACTGTATTGTAAGTTTGTAATCAGTAAGAATATGACGACAGTCATTGATATGTTCTAAGGCTAATCTAACTGCTGGAATTACTCCTCTTCCAATTGCACCTTTCGTCAGATTAGCACTGACCGGGAAAAAACCACCAATTTGCAGTTCGATACGTTGGCCTGCAGACAACATATAAAGTGTTAGCCAAAGTTTGATGCATAAAATATAGTGGCTGTTTTTACCGGTAAACAAATGTTTTGGTAACATGGCGGCTCTGTTTAACAGAAGCGCCCACTTTCAATTACTTGAATTTAATCAATTCGTATGATGGTGACCAGTGTTCAATCTGGCAGTGTCCACGATCATTGTCTTTTTAGCTGTCTTTCAATAGATTAAGAACAATGATTAACATAAAGTTCGAGTAGAATTAACAGCTATCTAGTTTTTCTAATTCTCTTTTCCGTAAACCAGTATTTTTCATATGACTAAGTCCGAATACTTTTTATACTTATTACCTTCAGATAGAGCCAGAAAAGATATAGCAACTACTGGGCGTCTACTTCCAGCTTAACAACTTTCCTTTAGCTCCTCCAAACTTTCCAACCGCCAAACTATAGCAGTCACCATCAAACTGAGCTCCGTAACGATTTCCTTAGGCGACTTTGCAAGTTAGATTCATAGAGGTCGCTGTTAACTAGCCAATCGTTAATAAGTTAAAAGATGCCATCATATACATTTTATTATGGCTAATGATTCTATTGATAAAGTAATGACTTAATCAATGCACAAAAAGCTGAAACAAATATATATATATAAACAAAGCTATTACATATTTATCAATATTTGCTACTAAAATAATGAAAAGTGTTGTTTTAAAGCTGTAATAATATCGCAACAATAATTAATACTGATAATCATAAACTCTAAACTTTTCTAAATGATCTAATTCATTTTCTGCTGCTTTTTAGACGTCTATTGTCGGGATAGCGGTAAAACTATGGATTTAAGACGCTGAAATCAGCGGTTCGATTTCTCTTGATGGACACAACAAATAGTCCAATGTGACTTTGCTATAAAACCACACACGCGCTTTTTAGACGCTTTTAGGAATATTCTCATTATTGTATTTTCATATTAACGTTAGTTTTCATCGTGAGCAAAATCTTTATGATGAAAAATAAACTTTCAATCTTGTCATTATCATAATGAAGTTTTTCTCGTCATATTAAATTACAAAATTACATACAAGCACGAAAATTGCACTAATCATAAATGATCTGTGCAGGTTGATATAAAGAAACAAGATTATACAATGATGAAATAAGTTTAACCAACGGTTTTCCAGGAAATAAACACGAACTACTTTCAGACAGTAAAACATAAAAAGTACATTGCTCAAACACTATTTACTTATTTCATTAAAATGTGCGAGTAAATACAACTGCTGCTAAATAATGTTTGCTAAGTTATTCCTTGTTACGATTATTACTTGCCATATTTACATAGTTAAGTTACTTTTCACGGAGTTCAGCCAATGCAGAAAATTTCTTGAATATTGGTGGAAATAATTTTTCCTGAAAATTCGTCAGATGCTCATTGAAGCTGCGGTTGACGATCATATTTGATGTTCAGCTGGTAAATATGTGTGTGTAAGTATACATAAGTTATATCTATTCTTTATTTAGGAACAAATGGTTAAAATTATGAACACTGTTTTTGCTAATAATGTTTTGACTAAGCAAAAAGAAATAGAGTAAATACTCTTTAACAATGAATCCGCTGAATTAAAATAGTTACGTTTGTTTGTTTGTTGTTAAGCACAAAGCTACACAATGGGCTTTCTGTACTTGCCCATCATGGGTAGAGAAATAATTATGTAAATCTTATTATTAATAATGTCCCAAAAGCTACACAATAGGCTTTCTGTACTTGCCCACCATGGGTATAGATATAATTATGTAAATCTTATTATTAATAATGTCCCAAAAGCTACACAATGGGCTTTCTGTACTTTGCCCACCATGGAAATAGAAATAATTATGTAAATCTTATTATTAATAATGTCCCAATCGAGACTAAAGATGTGATCGTGATAGAGATGACGATACAATATAGTAAAATATACTGCTATAATTGTAATTATTTGTCTTTGATGTTGGTTTCACTTTGCTTTAGTGATTGTTAGTGATTGCTCCTGTTTTTTTTTTAAAGGTAAACTTGTTAATTATAAGAAAAAGAGACTACATGGTTGTTAAAACTAAGATAAAAGTTAATCGTTTCTAACAGATTAACTCGATTGTTCAAAATTATTTATATCCTTTTGTTTTCCAGTGCAATGATAAGATACTTAATCAATTAATTTATAGATTAAAACAAAAGTACTTGAACCACTTCTACTCTGTTAATATTACCCCCCAGTGGCACAGCGGTATGTCTGTGGATTTACAACGCTAAAAACCGCATTTCGATACCCGTGGTGGGCAGAGCACAGATAGCCCTTGTGTAGCTTTGTGCATAACAAAAACTAACTGTTAATATTTGTAAAGATTAAATAGTTCTGAAGAGCTTCATGTTGTTTTGAAAATTAAAGAGAATTTTTAAGATAGCATTTGAAGAGTTTTGCTATTTAACGATTTAAGATCTTACCTAATCTTTTTCAATATTTTATTAGCAAAGTAATTTATCTTTTTTAATTAGCTGTTTGATTCATTGTTTGTTTCCTACTTTCAATCAATAAGTTTTTAATAAACGTTATTGTTAAGTATTAAGAGGCTCAAGTTATGTTTTAAATATGTATTAATTTGTACGTTTTCTCCTACAAACAAACAAAATCAATTAAATTAGCAAACTTCTATATTATTTGAATAAAAAGATTCTTCGAGTATTCTTGTTGTTTACAGAAATGTTTGTTACATTAAACTGTAGTCCTTTTAAAACATATTATATTTCTATCAATATAACTCCACTTTATAAAAGAAAAGCTTACACAAATCAACTTTTGTCTGTTCTAATTTTAGGACGTTTTCCTTTTATGAGAACAGCCGAGTTCAACGTATTTTTTACGCAATGACAACAGTCTTATCATCAAAGTATTAGACAAAAAAGTTCTGTGGTTTTCACTCGAAACAGTTACTATTTTAAAGATCAGCTCCTAAAAGACGAATCAGCTTACAAATATATCTCAAAAGGTTCTACAGAGAAATTTAAACTGAAGCCAAATAAGTAATTTCACAAACTCAAGAATAACATTTCACCTATAGAATCAGTATCGCAATCATTTGATCAATTTCTTAAACTGTGCTTAAATCATATGTTTCCAATCTGAGTAGTATGAAAGATTTTTTTAAAGATGTAGATAGTAATCTATTCTCTTTAGTTTTGATGTTGTCATTTCATATCTATCTACCCAAAACCAAAAAAAAAAAAAATTCATAAAATTATTAATTTCATTTCTTCTCTAGATAGCAGTGTTAATCTTAAGGGCATTTCCCTCTCTTCTATTAGCATATTTTTATTTCTTTTTTATAAGAGTTCCTTTAGGTTTTAACATAAATCATATTAACAAATTAAAAAATTGTCCACAGAAATTAAAGAGACAGCCATTTTTATAGCGATATTGATATAAGCAATTTACATAAAGGTTTGAATGTATGATCAGATATCACCAATCTTTTATCAGAAATAGTGTATATATAGACGACTATGGTATGTTTCGTTTTTGAAACTACGTTTTAACAACTTAAGTAGTCTGCACATTTTCTTAAACCGTTACCATTTAAGGATAATGCAAAATAAAATAATACAGCTGACAAGTTTAAAAAAATAAAGTACTTCAACTAATCACTTTGGTTTTGGTTTGTTTATTTTAGCGCAAAGCTACACAATAGGCTTTCTTCAATCTGCCCACTGCGGGGGAATAGAACCCCAGATTTTAACGATGTTCGCCTTAAACTTACCACTAATCCATTAAGTAATAGTTAGATAAACATGGATTCCCACTCGTTAATGACCCCTGACCCTTTTAATATCATAAATTTAACATAGACAAAGACTGATAAAAGGTGCACATAAGTTATGGTTTTGAAAATATCCTCAAATTAATAAAGACAGGTGTAGGTTTGTGTTACTTTTTCTTTACAAGTGGAGATATACTAACAGAAATAGTATACATATTGCTTAACTGAAACTACATCATATTTGACGCTAGTCTTTGTTCCCATAGTAAACTAGGTGTCCGAAAAGCTAATTTGTTTATAGATATAAATGTAAGAATCAAAACGATGTAGAGAAAATATGTATTTGTGATTTTATGAATCTTCTATCTATTTTCTCTGATGATTTTTTTCTCGGTTTTTTTTTCAATACTGTAAGAAACAATATACATACAAGAAAGAATTTAAAAAGCAACAACATATAATGTAAAATACAAAGATCTATCAGTAATTATATTTAAAATAATAGAGAAACAGAGATCTTCAGACAATATTGGAAAAAGTTAGCGTTATTAATTAAGACAATTAATACTACAAAGAAAGGACAGGGTTAAAAAAAACTAACAAAAATATATTCTAGCATTTCTATTTGTCTATGAATTTTCCTTTACTTATATTTTTATTGTAATGTAGTTTTAATTTGATGCATTGTATATAACCATTGAATGAATGATATTCATAACCAAGGGTTTTTCTTTTTTGTCTAGTTATATGTGTGTGTGTATATATATATATTAGTGTTTAATGTAATAGGATTTAAGACTATATCAGTTTGTGATTGTATTGTTCGTAATCTAGATATAATTGTCTAATAATTTGTTATTAAGTATTGTTTTAACAAGCAATCTCTGACTCAATGACAGAAAATACGACTATTTTGATAGGTGGTAGGGTATCTCGTCAGACCCGGAGCCTAATAGTGAGGTACATGACTATGTAGGGCATAATCTAAGAATCATTTTGCTATTCTGTTTTCTTTTATACGAGTAGTTATTAAGGTGTTTCTATTCTACCAAAGTGGATAACCCGCACGATATGGTCATACTTTTCCCCAGTACAACAACTCTATCCGGCATTACAACATATCTCATCTTGAAACGTTCTCCTTCTTCTGCTCGCAGTCCCATTTGAGGGCAAGCCATCAGATACATCCGCAAGTTTACCGCTGCATGTTCGCAATCGTACTTCGCTTTGGACACTTGAAGCTTCTTTGTCCTCTCTTACAGCTAACTTTTTGAGTAACTGGTGTGCCATCGTGATCACATTCATACCTGCCACACTTGTAACACCTCGAACATTTTGCTACTTTACATTTGCAGATTAGCTTTGAATACGACCACATTTCCGTCTCGACAAGAACAACCACTTAGAGATTCTGTCTAGTTGCCTCAGCAGTTTCTCACAGGTTTTTAAAAAGGTTAGGAATGGTGAGTGTTCCATAGATAATATACTACAACAATACCATGACCATTGTCTGAATTACAGAGAAAGATCGCCCATCTCTACTAAATAAAAACAGTTATAGCTTGTTTGGATGCTATCCAATTATAGGTCAGCGTAAACTTCTAAAATGTGCATAAAATAATGCATATTCCTGTATATTTAAAAAAAAAAAAGACTAAATGCCGGATATGGCATTTACAAAGTACAAAGTATCCTACCATTTCTACTGCCGTTGAGTCACAGACTGCTTGTTGATCTGACAAAAATATAAAATTTGAAATTACTCCCAAAAAAATTATATCTCTCCATGACTAAATACCATGTTCTAAGTTTTATCTTTACTTTCAAAATAATAAGTAATATATTGTTAAATAAGCATTTTGTTTAGGAAGCTTCCAGTTCTATATCAACAATCTTATCTGAAATTAAGTCTTATATCTTTTATACAAACGATGATTTATAGAATTTATCTGCTTATTCATTTATTATTATTTGCATTTTTATCAGAACAACAGTGAACAATATTATTTTCCCTTGTTTTGTATGGCTTACAACATTACTTTAAACATATTGTTTCAATGTTTTCTTTTTGAACGGGTTCTTTTTGGATTATTCGTTAAAAATCAAGTCCAGTCAACTTAGTGATAACGAAAGCATTTTATTTTTTCGACTACAAGTTCTAAAGTCGGTACAAGTTAGCTTGACTAATGTTCGCTGATAAGACTAAGTTTACAACAGATGTTTATACGACAATTTATTTTACTTGCTAATTTCTCAATTTCTCCCAAACACACGACAATTTCTTGTATTTCAATTTCTTCCCTGAAACACAGACGTTGTATTCACAAAACTTAACTAACAGACAAACTGTCTAATAAACTTATTAAGTCAGCAATCATTCCTCATCTGTTCTAGCATAACCTAAGGTTATATAATGCCCAAGTTATTTCCTACGCTCTCAAAAACAATTCCAGGCATTAGGCCATCACGCAACTTGAAAACTCTCTCTGATAGATCAGTACAAAAGTCTAAATTAAAAAACATAGTCTACAACACTGCCACCTCTGTAAATTGTGAAGTTTCTTGAAGAATCTTAATACAAAAAATGAAACACTACACTAAACTGTCTGTTCACGAAGTTGTTTGAATGTTTTTTCTGTTCCAATTGGATTGGATATCATCTTGTCCCTTGTTGTCATTGGACAACCTGTTGCTGAGAGAGTTTTTTCTAGGTTAGGGCCCAGGCAAATCCATTGACGGCTTTAAAATTGATGATCTTCAGCAGTTTGCATTTCTGCTGATAAGTCCTTCTCTGGAGTTAGCCAATCTCACCAACACCAAAGACGACCACAGTGATGCCCTTTGGTTTGGATTCCCTCTTTAACTATGACGTTTGTCCACTCCTACAACGAGAACTGTTCAGCCATACCATGCTGCCAATATTGAATCCAGTTTTATCATTACTAACAACATAGCTATCTTTCAGTCTATTACAAGTCAATTTCAGATATTTTCTGAGCAAAGTCATGTCCGACACCTTTGTTCTTCATATCCAGTAGATCTCATTCAACCATCAATCCTTTATGATATGCTGAAGCATTAGGTTCCACTATACTCCAATCACTAGATGAAGAATTATAGCTGTTAACTACTGATGCAAGTATCTCACGTCTTGATGGTAATGACCACCATCTCTGTTTCCGCTGAAATTTCAACTTCTAGTGTAGTAATTGCCATGTATTACATCAGGATTTCCTGGAAAGAGACTGTAAAGCTGTCTAAAGCTAGCCATCTCGCATCCATGTCTCTATATGAAGTAAGTTCCAAAAAGCCACTCTTCCTTGATCTCACTTACCCACACATCATGAGGGACAGAAAAGCTTCCTACAATATAGGAAACTTTTAACTTCCCTTTACTTGGAACTTTTCGTCCACCTGCAGTTCGCATCAATCTCTGTTTCCTTCATTTCTGGAGGTTATGTCTCATCTTTCTTTAATACATTGGGATGAACAATTGTCGCTGTAGAACCATTGTCAATCAGTATACTGCAAGATTTTCAATCAATAAGCAAATGGGCTTGTGGATGTGTTTCCTCAAATATTCTGGAAGGTTACCTCGGATACTTCCTTCTGGTGTGACATTCTGAATCTGTTAGATAAGGTGGTTACCGAAGCTTGATAATTGTTACATCTCTTAGCTGGAAGATTACTTAATGTTGTCAAAACTGTTCCTTTTAGATGGACAGCTTATTGTTCACTATTTCATCCATTCATTTTTGGAAATTATTTCAAAATAAGACTGGTATGACGGCTATGGTACTTTCCCATCGTAATCTGTTGGTTTATGTACTGACCAACTAAATTTTGAAATTGGATATGGTAGTCAAGTGTCATGGCTAAACTAGTTCAGAAATGTCCTTCACTAACAGTTGGCACATCAGTAATGGTAACAGATGTAGATCAAATAAGTTGTTTTATCCATATTTTGTACCAGATAGATTTTCAGACTGGAACTCCTGAGCCAGTACGGAAAGAAGTGTTTCTGTGTCTGGTTTAATCTTTGCATTTAATAATTCCTTTTACAGATGTTTTATTCTGTCACTAATGTTCTTTTCAATCTCAATGATGCTCTTTTATACCTCGATCCTCTCTTTCTCTACTTTGTTCATATCTTTTTCTTCATCTTCAATTTTGTCATTACTACCTTTCTGCGATTTGCTGATGTCTTTTTGCATTTTTTCAAACTCAGTTTTTGTAATCCCTTTTTATGTTTCCAATAGCTTCTTTGATCTTGTTCTCAGTGAAAGTATTTTTTTTCCTTAAATAGTGCATCTCTTTCTCTTAACTTCTTTCTTAAATTCCTGCCTCTGTCTTCTAGATCTTCTTGTTCCTTTTTTAATTTTTTATAAATTTCTTTTTGGTTTTCTTTTAACTTTTTGTCTGGTTCTTCTGATATTTGGTATCTTTTTTTGTGTGATTTTGTCTTAATAATGTCATCATGTCACGTAATCTTCACCCTCACTCTTTGACCTCCTGGTCGACATCTTCAACAGTTGAAGTTTAGTTAAAGTTTTATTTTGTTTTTCATCAAAATAATATCCCTCTTCTAACACCAGGAAAATAGTGTTATTCTTTTTTCTTTTTTTTTTGCAGCTTCTTTTAGATTATCTGATGGAAATAAGTTAATGTATAGTCCACATACGATATAAATTACTTTTATTTCCTCCTTTAACGCTTCTACAAAATTGAACACATGTACACTGCCGTAAATTACTAATTACTAATGTAAAACAAATCAAAGTTCTTGTACAAAATAACTACGATAGCTTACCCTATATAGTAAAAAAAAACAAAAAACATCTAAGTACTATCTCCTTGACTCACTCTCTAATTAACCCAAAAATGTTTCAGGGAATGTCGCATTATAATCTCAATATTTCTAGGATTTTCTTGGTGGTAACATCATGTGTCCTCTAGTTTAATATAAATTGAACAAATTTAGGTCGCATCAATATGATTAATTCATTAAAGAAAATCAATATTATCTCCATAGATAGTCCTTGTTCTATGTTGGAAAAACAAACAGTAATTCTAACTGTACATGAAGTAAAAAGTAATAATGACTTATATTGTGTATGACTATATCTGATTTATTTAGTAAATGCATTTATTCATTTAAACAAACTTTAATTTGCTAAATGTTTTAGAAAAATCGAGAGAAAACTGATGAAAAGGTTATTTTTTTTCGATGAGTAATTTGACGTAAAGGTAAATTAACTTAAAGATTTAATTGATTTTGCTTAAAAATTCAAAGTTGAGTTTGCGTTTTATAAAATTTATATAGCTATTTTAAGGGTATTTTTATCGTCTATTTTTATTTTATTTCATTATCACAGAATGTTACTTGCATATTTAATTACTGTAAAAAGATATTTAGATGGCGCTTTCACGTTTAACACAAGTGTTTTAGGAAACTTATAACGTTAATGCAGACTAACAATGTTGATCGTGGAGTGTGATTAGTACCTTAATTTGTTAATATAATAATCTTCTTTTTTGTATTCTTTGATAGCATGTTTTAAGTTATTACTTCTGTTTATGAATTTATCACTTTGTGGTGTTAACTGTAACAATTTGTAAACTGTACGTCGATAAAAAAATATATTGATGTCTGACGAGTAACTGTGAGTGACGTTGGCATGATTATGTGACAGGTTTCTATTTCTAACTTTAGTTATTTTTATTATTTAAATTTCAAATACAAATGTACAATTTAATAATGAATTAACATTGTTAGTTAAAGCCTATTTCTTGTGAGATGAGCTTGATTACTATTTTCCGTACCTTTATTTTTAAAAATATCATTAGGTTGCCTTTAGTTTTACTTTTTTACAAATTGTTGTCTTACAAATGCAATTTACAGCTAACTCAGTGTGGTTACTAATACAATTAAAATACTTGTTAGGCCTAAACTTTGCGTTCATTTGTCAAAAAATAAAAATTATCGTTATGGAAAACGAAAATGGGTAAATATATGATGTTTATCTCTTTCTATATTTTTAAATCAAAAGAAAACAATTATTCGTTTTCAAAATTTCATTACTCAATTGTTTTGAAAACTTGACTTATTTATTTATATGTTATAGGAACATTTTAGGACAATTTCAAAAGGTAATATTAATTTTGGCAGTATAGTCGAAACTCCAACGACTTGCCTTAAGGGTGCTGTCCGTTGCACTATAGAAGATTGATGAAGTTCTAAAGTAAGTTTTAATGGTCTGACCAACAAGTTATTGAACTGAAATGTCTGAGCATATTTAAATCTGGTCAATGATCTCCTGTTTTTTCAGAAACTCTTCAATCTTTCTTATATCAATCTCCTGCAAATGGTATTGATGACCAGTTGTTGTCATAGGTGCATTTATTGTGCAAAGAATATGTTTCTGGTACAAAGCAAGTATCCTCTCTCATTGGCCACAAATAGGATGTGGCTGGATAATTCAGATGCATGAATTTTACATGAAAATTCCTATTTTCGGTGTCAACAAATTCAACCGAGTACTTCTCATCATAATTGCAAAGAACAAAGTCTGATCTTTTATCTCTTCAGAAGGAATTTGGTCAATGCTTTTCTCTAAAATCAGGTCAAATTAAGTGTAAACTCCTCATCAGAAGAGACACATTTGCACCAATGACGCTATTTGATAGTGGTGTAAATTGGTGGAAACTTCGAGTTCCAGGCAATATGTTACTTTGCTCAAATCTTTCTTTCGGATATTCCCGCACCTCAGTCATCTCATCTTGTGAAATGTAGAATGTTATTACCCCTTTAATTTCATCTCTGCAAAACTCAAACTTCACTTGTTGACAAGATTTGGTTTGATAAGGGTCTTTGAAGACTGGCCCTTGCAGTTAAGCTTTTAATTGTTCCACCAAGACCATCAAAAGGTGATTTACCATGTGATGTGGCAAAAAAAGTTCCAAATACAATTTACTACAAAATCACTCTGATGAAGACATAAATTAATGACATTTTTGCAGTTTTTATATTGTCCTGTACAACCATCACTAACATAGTGCACTATCTTAACCTTACCATTTATCTCCTTCTTGATGTAGTTGATGGTTTGGATTATGACTATAAACAAAGCCTACATCATGAGTCAAGTTTTCTGAAACAAAACAAATGGAAACTTCCTTCAATTCACCTCCTGTTCTGTGATACAAGACAATAGGATGCAAAGTGCATGATTGTTGATTCCAATGATAACTTTGCACCTCGTCTTGTATCACAAATTTGTATTTTTTGTCAAAATCACCCAATACCAATGCATCATCATCGTGCAACTCTTCTTTGCATTTCTTAAGACACCTTGTTTGCGCTTTAGTAATAAAAGTGTGTGCCATTATATCATCTAACTTGTCAAATAGCTGGTCAATAAATTTGTTTACTGACAATGAGACAGCAATTAACTGCAACCTGTCAACCATCATCTGTTATTGAAACCTTATCTCCTCCTTGTCAAAATCATCTCATTCCCTGCTTCCAGCTCCATCATTATTAGAAAGTTTTTCTTATATATAACCTCTCAGATTTCGATTATCTGGACATCTGTCACACCGATGAAGCATACAATCTTTCTTATCTTGGTTACAAAGAATCATATTGATGAGTTCATGGTAGGACTTGTCTAATTTGAATGAATTCAACATAAAAGCGATGTTCTGATGCATGGTACAGATGCAAACTGAACGTATTCCAGAAGAGCTAACGAGTACATACCATTTTGGCCTGAGGCTGTAAAATTTTGAAAATCCTCTGTTTAAATTGGGATTTTTTTTTCTTTAAATGCCTTGTGAGGCTCTCTAAGTCCATATAGGAGAAGTCGCTTTTGCATATGGACATTCCCCCGAAGGCTTACAAAGTCCTTTTTTCCCAGCATCTGTCAACTATACTCATCGTCACGGTAGAATGATGTAATCATTTTTCAGTTTCTTTTGACACTGTTTTCCCCTGTTTCCTTTCTGATAACTCCACAATTCCTTTCTTCACAGCTAATTTCTTGGCCTGCCGAGCCATATATTCTGAAACATTAAAAATTTCAAGAGTTTTCTTTATTGACCAAGAAGGTTTCAATTTCTCATTCATCAAGAAAATCAGTCCAGATCCTTGCTTTTCTCTTCCATTATGGCAATATTTTGTCCAGAAGTTCCTTTCTGTACTTTCAAAGATTCTACTGGAACTTGAATGAAATCAGCAACTTGATTCCTTATTGTCAATTTTTGCTCTTCTAATTTTTCTTTTCTTACTTTAGTTTTTGCTTCCCGTACAAGATTTTTGAATGAGGTATCACTTAGTGAAGCTTAATGGGACTGACATCCATCTTAATTAATGATGAATCTAAACTTTCCCTGTTTGAATCAAAAGAATAGTCACAATCAAAATTATGTTATGTAGTATCATCTTTCTCTTCTGGGGAAAAATGTTCTTCCTTTTTCAGAAAATCGTTGATGCTAACACGACACAAAAGGCATAACTTTTGTCCAGGTAGTGTTTGTTAGCAGCTCTAACATTATTTTCCAGTTCAGGGCTTATTCCCTCAAGGAAGATTTCACAGCTTTCTTGTACTTCTTAAATGGATTGCAGCATTTTGTTTGAAGTTGAACATACATCAATAATAGTTTTTGTTCATGATGAAAACATATTGTTTGATCATCATTAAATGTTATGGATGTCCTGCAAGTTAATACCTCAATTTGCTCAGCATCCAAACTATGAACAGATTTCAATCTAGTAGCTCTTGTATAGTTCAGCAAATAGCAATTTTCTGAGAGAATTCTGCCAATTGTACAGTCCTCATAAGAGCACATTTTCAAGTTTAGAATAAGGAGTTAAGCTACCAAACAAAGATATGAATATAATGAATGAACAGTTGACCCTATTTATGTTAAAGAGGTAGACAAGCATTGTTTGGTCTTGTGAAATATTGAATTAGGTGAGAAAATTGATGAAGGGAGTGACTAAATGCATTCATCGGTAAATTGTATGCAGTTTTGTCTTTTTTATATGGTATCTTCCTTTTTTGGGCTCCACTTTTCTTACCCATCTGTTTCAAAACACAAAATAGATTGTATACCTGATCAATTTCTGACTAAAAACATTGACAAAATAGTTTTGATCAAATTTATTACTATGTTAGTGTCAATCATTATGCAGAATTGTACTTTATTAGGCTATACTGAAAATAGGATGGTTGCTACGGCACTGCACTTTAAGTTGCTTTGACATTGTTGGAATTTCAACAGGTTTTGCTTAGCTGGGTTGTGTTCAAATGGGGGAGGAGGCTCAAATGAGGTATGTTTAAATGGGTTGCACTCATAGGGTAGTAGTGTATCTGGACATTCCATAATGAAGAGCCATTGCTAATTGGCAGTCCCTTTGTTGAATGATTGGAGTTGCTTTTCTATTGACGATGTTTTGTTTGTTTCGAACGTTACAATTTTCCTTATAGGGGGGCCTCCAATTTTTGAGAACAATCAAGAAGGCAATTAATTGCCTCAGTCAGGCCACAGCTCTCTCTGCTCTCCTTATCTTTCTCATGACTTCGTTTGGCTCGTCTCATGTGTGTGCTGGAAGATACCTCTACATCTGGAGGCCCAGATCTGCACTTTATATTCCCCTATTATGAACAGAAAGGAAAAAAACAGGAGATTTAGGGACAGGAGCAGGGTGACAGAAAAGTTCTATAGAACACATGACATACTTGATGTTGAATATGAAGGAGAATCTTCTCTATAGTGCAGCAGCTGTCTCACAGTAATACATGGCATAACAAATTGTTTCTATGCAGGGGTGAAAGGAAAAATTGTTAACTTCTATAATTTTAAATCTATTGAGCCTCATTCTTTTGGAGCTATATCGTGTGCTATTTTCCAGGCGAGATCGTGTCTAGATGATTCAAAATGCTTGTTTTTACTGGGGTCACCAATTTATTAGCATGATAACTTCACCATTAAAACCAATATCAGCATGGAATTTAGCACAGTTGTTGATATTACACTTTCCATAGCTCAAATTTTTTAAAATTCAAAATGTTTACCGATTGTTTTGTTATGAGTTTAATTACCTCTAATAAAGGCATTAATTAAAATTAAGTGCCCATACCTTATTAATGTTCCAGAAAATTTGTAAAGTTTTTAGTTCAAACTATGAGGATGTTCACAAAGAACATGTGTATCAATTTTTATGTTTTTATCTTTCCTAAGTAAAGTTATGGTGTTAAAATAGTTTATGTATTTTTTAATCCCGACCATATTAATTATGCATATGACATATATGACTGAAAGTGTACCGTCAAAGATTGCGACATCAGGCTTTTAGTTTGTGCTCAACTTGAAGGTTATAAAAAGGTTAACAGTTTCCTCAGCATGTAAATTTGCCCAATTTTAACAGTCAGTGCTACCTTAAATAACACGTACAATGTTTATAAACAGTGCAGAAGGAGAAAACAAGTAACCTATGGAATATCATAAGTTCAATCCTAGCAACCCTGTGCTTTGGTAGTAATAGTAGCAAGCATATTGTTGTTCTACTTTAAAGCTTCTAATATTGAGAAATTAGAAGTTGCCAACAAGGAAACAGAGAAATCCTGATTTATATAGAAGTTACCGAGATCATTGGACTCAGTGACTTAAAGACAGTAAATAGGAATTAGCTCCCTTTGTTTGATAAAAAACCAAAATCTGATTTAATCTAACCAATTGGTGAGGGTAAAAGATTCATATAATTAAGGTGTATAAAGATTTTGAGATAAAAGTTTAGGTTTATTTGAGGACAACAATCAATGGTTTATCCCAAACAAAAGAGATTTAAGAAGCTATTAACAGGAATATGTACATGATAAGAAAAGAGTTATTAACTTATGAATATTCAGTAGATACCTAGAAGAAAATGGTAAAATGTATGTAATGAGCATATGTGTTTGTGATATGCAGTACACTAGTATAATAAAATTATACAGAGTGAAATGTCAATGAAGGCCTAGCTATTTACTGAACTAATGGAAAGAAATAAGAACAAGCAAGACTGATTGAGAAATAGAATAGACTAACAAACATTAGTGGTGGTTTGTGATGAGTAATAAGAACAGTGATTTATATGACAGTTTAAACATGTTTATCATGAATATTATAAGCATAAACTTATCAGATGGAAGGGGAATACCAATGGAAACAACTGTGTTGACACAGACTGCAAAAACGTTTTTTGCAACACTGGACATTTTACCTTCCCAAGATCTCTTAAATGACCATTCCCCCCCAAAAAGTCATCCATCAATACACTGATGACAGGTTTTGATTTCTGAGTCTCCTAGTCTCACCATTAACACTATCAATTTCTTTAGTTTAAATACTCATTCAAATCTTCTCTGACTCTTTTCAAGAGATAAAAATCTCAAAGACCTGTTCTTGTATGACAACTTTGCATCCCAGATATCATCCTAATAGCCCTTCTCTTAACCCTTTACAACAGTTCGACATCAGTTAATTGGAGTAATATAAAAACTCTCTTAAACTAACTCCAATGTCCCCCAGTGGGACAGGAGTAAGTTTACAGGCATACAACGTTAAAATCTGGGGTTTGTTTCCCTATGATGAACACAGCAGATAACCCAACATGGCTTTACTTTAAAATAAACAAACAATCTAACTCTAAATCATTTAACAGAGTAATATTATGCACAATAACTTCCAGTCACCACATAAGAATTGCATGAGACTTTAATGTATCTCAAACTAAGTTGTTAAGGATAAGAAACTAAGTAACCAGTATTTTTACCCACAGAAAAAATTTCCCTAAAGTGGTACAGTCAGCAACAAGCTTTGAATATTGTCTTAACTGTTATACAATCTCCAAGTGTATTTGTTGTAATTTACAGTCATAAAGCTCTATTGAACAAGTACAAAATGGTTTTAATCTAATGACGTATGACTTGTAATACTAGTTTCTTCTAATTGTACATAGCAGTTACATAATTTATTTTATACTTTCAGTGTAAGAAAATTTCTCATATTTTCTTCTGTTCAAAGAAAACTTTTCAAAGTAATTCCCTAGTGTATTGTTTAAGTAATTTCCTAAATAATCAAGGGATGACGAGGCAATGTAAAGCAGATATATGGTTAATTTCACCTAAAATCCAAATATTTGTTCAGCATTTCTTTTTTTACCAAAGGATATCCTCTTGCAAATCTTCAAATAATTGTTTAACTCTTGAGTGCATACCTGTTCACCCATTTTTGTGTGTCTACCTGTAGTTATTGTCATGAAAACCCATAATTTTCCTAAGTTACCCATTGCGCATGATGATCTCAGCCACTGATTTGTATCCAATGTGGCATATGAATTATGGAGACAGCTTGAATGGGTACTGAATGAAACTTTATTACAAGTTTATATTTTGGCAAGCTTATGTCATCATCATTATGATGACATAAACTTTTCAAAACATTTTACATTTATAATAAAGTTTCCTTCACCACCCATTCAAGCCATCTCCAAGCTTTATTTTCTAAAAAATGGGTTCCTCATCATCAACATGGCATATGTTGCTATTCAAAATGCTGGTAATACTTGCAGTTGAAAATTGTTTAATTTTTATGAGAAAAACGGACCAAAAATGGTGTCAAATTGCTTCATTATTTCCACGCTTGAAGAGATAATTGAACTTGTGCAAGCTGACAGTGATTCTGTCTTTGAACATGAATTATCTGACAATGATTTTGAGCATAATTTGGCTGGAAAAAAAAAAAGTTTGCACCTGAAGGGTTAAGGTTTGACACTAGAGCAGTTTGCATTGTTGAAGTGTCATTGTCAGAAGACAGCTGCTGAATTGATGGAAGCTTAAGTCTTCTACAACCAGGAGAAAGAACAGTTGTGACAAATGGTTGGTCTTCCATCAAAATATAAGAGGGAATTCCAGTGCCTGAGGGATAGACTTGTCAATGCCAAACAAGTCCAGGCAAGGACCCATGCAGTCCTCAGGGCATCAATGGTGACCACTTAAAAGATGAAGATGGCACTAGAAAGTCTGCTAGTAGAGCTTCAGTGAGCAGAGACAAAGCATTGACCATTCTTTAGGATTAGTGTATATCTCTCATCATATTAATGTTAAATTATTTTTGAGGTATATGTATAATAATCAAGTATTTAGAGCATTTGGTATAGTGTGTGTGTGTGTTTTGATTTTCAATGTTCCATCTCCCCACTCACACACAAACGTGCTAGTGGGAGGTGATCAAAATTTGGTTTGATTTTTTATTTTGTATCTTTTTTGATAAGGGATTTTGTTTAATGGATTAATTTTGTTTAAAATTAAAGTTAAAATGATTTTAGTGTGTGTGTGTGTGTGTGATTCAATTTTTGATACATAGATATTTTGTGATGAATGTGATTTGAAAGTTTTTTTTATAATTTTAATGTGTTTGTTTTTTGCCATGAAAGAGCCTTTTCTTTCTATTCCAAGGTGTTTAGTATTATACTACTCCTATCTCAAGAGGGGTAGTTGTAAATCAATGTTAAGATAATGTCTTTTTTTTTAGTCTGACCATTCTTAAAGTATATGATGTATCTATGCCTTTTCCTTCTCTCTTTATTTTTCTTATTAAGTTTTATTTTTTATCATTGTGAACATGTACCATGCATCAATTTATTTAAATCATTATTGTTATAAGATTTTTCATTTATTATTACGATGTTGTTAAAGGTAATGTTTTCTTGTATCGCTGTGATGAACAGTTTTTTATCATCTGGTTTATTAACTTGTTTTTGTGAATAAAGTGAAATTAAGATACTCATGAATCCTGTCACGAGTTTAAAGGTCATTGGTTTAAAGTTAATTCTCATTGTCTGTTTCAGAAGAGAGAAGGGAGGAAATGTGTGATATGTGGGCATATTGTGGGTTTTCTACCTTCTATAGTAATATAGAAACTTTCAAAATAATTGTTTGTCTGATTTCCCCACTATCATGGCAGAAGGTCATTAACTTTTCCTAGTTCTAGTTGCTTCACTCTGCAGGGATGTTTTAGTACTGTATGTTTAATCTGGGTTGAATGAATTAGAACTGATATACCCTTAGCTGGTCAATTATGGTGTGAACTGAAGGTGGCAGCTGACCAATGCCATCCACTGAACAAGGAAAGTGAGTTTACATTATAGATTTGAGCACACTTTCTTGGTTCACAATTTCACAAGATGATTCACAACGAAGACATGCTACTTGAAGGTCTGAATGTTTAGCTTTGCAGAGAACAATCTTGAGAGAAAGAGGGGCTGAAATGTTAAACCCCTACTGTCTAATGGAAGAGGACTATCCCATCTTCTGCAAGCTGTTTTGGTGATTTCAGTTTCTTAGTACAATAGAGATTTGTTTTTTAATAAATAAAGTCACCTGGTCTCTGTTCTACTCTTAAACAGAAATAGTCAGTCATCTTCTTCTTAAAAACACACTCTATAGTTCTGGGCATATCTGCTGCTATTGCAGGCTCATAGGGAAATCAGTTATTCGAGAATACTACAAATGTTAACCTTAATAAGTCAACAAAAACAAACAAATGATTAATTCATGAGTTTAGTATAGTCTTCACAGACAAACTAAGATGAACCAGTAGGATACAACCCCAAACTATATGCCAATCAAATTAACAGGTGTACATAGTTCTAGATTGAGTAAAATCAGCAGTAGCTGAATTATATGTTGCAAGCGGATATTATTAAAAAATTACAGAGCCATAGGACAGCACCTCCTGGCTGTGTAATGGAAAAGGAGGAAGGTATAAAATTATGTCAAGTTTAAAAAGCTTAATGAACAAATTCAGTTTGATGCTTATCCCATACTAAATTTTTATTCATTGATTGAAATAATAGGCAAAGTAAATTTTACAACAACACTAGACATGATGAAAGGATAATCATACAGCTGAAGCAACTGGATATTTTTTGGGGAATTTTACAATTGCTTCTTATTTTTAATTATCAAGAGTTAAGACAGAAGCTACAGAGATTTAAGTATTCTGAGTGTGATACACATACATAAAGAAATGGCATAAGTAAGGATACCTGTGCTACGAAATTAGGTCATTAACTAGGCAAAGCACAGTTACCTGTTAATTACTATTGAGAATGAAGCTACAGCGAGGATGCTGAGAAAAATGCTAGTCACAAGCTTGACAGTGATAAGTTACTGATGCTAAGTTAGTAGCACTGTAGAAGCTACTAAAAAGTTCATGATAACATCTCAAATCGCTGCTTTGATGTTAGATCTGTTATTTCAGCCCAGTGTAATAGTACAAGTAAAAAGGCAGCAGGAGCACTCACCATCATAGTAACCAATTACGTGAGAGTTTTGGATTAGCCCGGGAAGTTGCACAAATAGACCAATAAAGTCTTAGAACTACTTGCGGGTAGTTAGGAATACTATTTGGAAGGTAAAAAGAATACAGAGAAATTATGGTATAAGAACTCGTGTCTGGAGCTAAAAATCAGTTCTCCAGGAAGAATTCAGATTTTCCAAGTAACCATGAATATGAAGATTTCCAACCTCCAGAAGTATACCAGTCCAACATTGTTGTAATTATATAATTGCTATCTCTCTTGTTCAATTAATGTAGCTTACTAAAGGAAGTTAATGCTTATAATAGGGAGAAATATTTTGTGTATTGGTTAATAGTGTTAAGTGAAAAGTAGAGTTGTGAGAAACTAATGGTTTAGTAAATGTTTAACTATTGATGTTAAAAGTATATACCATGTGGAAAGACCTAATAAGTGTTGATGTATTTTGTGTGATGTTGGTCTTGGAATCCGTTTCTTTATTCTAATTGTAAATTACCTCAAGTTAGCAACTTGTAAGCTCCACTCACCACTGCAATCCCCCAACTAAATAAATTTGGTGTAATTGGCAGAATAGTCGAAACTCCAACGAGCAGCCCTAAGGGTGCTTCCCATTACACAACCATTGATAGAAATCAGAATGGAAAGTGGATTAAAAGTAATCCCAGAAAAAACTGCACATTTGTGTTACATATTTGTTAAAGCCATTCTTGCCTTATAATAATTATTCCTTGAATGTATTAGGCAAGTGAGGTTCCCGATTTAAGGCTGTCTTGAACCTTAAGATCATGGTAGTCGCATGCAAATTGATGGTTCCCTCTTAATACTCATCTATCAGGATTTTGCAATGAACCAAATTAGAATTATACACTGTGTAATTTTGTGCAAATATTATTACCAAGTTCAGAAAATCTTTTTAAAAAACTTGTAAGTCTGCTCTCTCAGCTTTTAAAAGACCACAGACAGAAAAAATAGAAAATGCTACATGGCATAAATATATATCAGGAGGAGGATAAGTACTGATTTGTAACTAATAACCCAGAGAGTCCCATAGCAACTATATTGTACAAAAATCAAAGGAAGAAAGAAAACACTTCCACTACTGGTGGCCCATAATAGTTACTTACTACAAAAAGGAAAATAAACAAAATACACTTCTAGTAGAAGAAAAAAATGTAGAATTGAATTTTGTATCTTAATGAAAAACTCACAATGGTGTATCTGAACTGTGTTTACTGTAGGGATCAAACCCCATATTTCTAGCCTTATAAAACACAAGCTTACAGCTAAGTCAACAGGGAACTTTTGAATTTTGTACAATAATAAGCTTGGTAGAAACCCAGGTTACCATCACATCAAAAGTAATTAACCACTTGTCTTCAAGCACATCATGATGTCAATAATGTTGAGAGAAAGAAAGTGCAAAGCAAGAATCTCAATTGTGGAGTGCTAGAAATGAATTTTTGGCACTAAAAAGATTAACTCTCACAAAACTGAACTGTATATATATACCAGATTTTCATATGTTAATTGTCTGGGTGTTTTGGTTCTGTAAACAGTATAGTAGTTTATGAAATACTGTATAAATCAATAATACAAAATTAATGAAAACGTGTATAATGAATTTGGTCTTCAATTGGGGAAGTTAAGTCTTATGTCATAGAAGCCAAAATGCTATTCAACCACAGGCAGACAAATTCATATTAAATTCAAGTTTTGCATAAAGTTTTATTGTGACTGTAATGCATTAAACAACAGACTGTAATATATATAAACTTCACTTTTATTAATACACAATATTTACAATTACAATACTCCATTTAATAATAAATATCAATAACTAGCTTTACCAAAGATCAACAGATAGTGTACATCATGAAACTTTCCTCTACAGACACACCAAATTATTACATAACTCAAGTTAACGAAGGTAATGGAAATCATGTTCGAGTATGTCTTTTTATAGTTCTTTTTAACCAATGATAAACTAAGAAGAATGTTAAAAAACTGAAATCAAATAGGAGTTTCATTGCATTTGATGGACCTAAAGAATTTTAGCTTAGAGTACAACATCCAGTGCTCCAAAGCAGTTGATAAAATTCAATGTAATCTTTAGTACAATAATGTTTTTCCACATACAGTATAACCATGCACACATAATAGTATAACAACTCGTATTAGATTGATTTTCTACCACTGCTAATCTATACTTGAACGAATAAATAAAATATAACCACACTGCTTATGAAAAACGTTTTACTTAAGGGACCTCTAATTGCAAGTTATATCTATCATTTGTACATGTGTGGTAGCCAGGAATATTTTTCTAAGTGGATGGGGAATAGTGGACTATATAGTCTTCAGCTAGCATGTTTGGTCCTGTTGTACTATGATGACTATCTTAATTTTGTGAAATGATGATCACCTTCAAGGGATGACATTCACATGAAAAAATAAGTGGGATTACAGATTATTGGATTTGGCAGGGAGTTCTAGATATGTGTTTAAAGTGTATGAGAGGAAAAACTATCAAAAGCAATAAACTTGGAACTGGTGGCTCAGTTGTTCTTTGCTTCATTGCCTTTTCAAAGCAGTAGTGTAGGAAGGAGTTTCAAAGTGGTGGTGCTTAGCTAGGCATAATAATAATATAATTTACAGTTGCTATACAAGTCAAATATGTAAAACTGGGGGTGCTATAGCACCACTGGTTCCAATGTCTGTGCAAAGTATTTTTTTTTAACAATTGTTCTGTAGTTATGAGATTTGGGGAAAAGAAAATTACAGATATGGGTATTCACTATATTGGTGCTGCTTGGGAAAGCCTGACCTTGGTTTTTAGTCCAACAAAGAAATTAGTGTGGATTACCAAAGTAATCAGGAATCAGATATAACTGTGGTAAAATACCATGATAATAGAAGTGTTGTTCTGTTTCAAATCATACAAAAATAGAATACCAAGATAAAGTTTATATGATAGAGAGAAAAAAAAAAAGAAGACCAGCACATTATTGTCCCTCAACCTCTTATCACAAAAGAATATAATTCACACACGAAAGTTGTTACTAAAATAAATATAATTATAAGCCTCTACAGAATATTTTGCTAGTCTACCAAGTAGTATATGAAAAGTTTTGACAATGTGATGCAGCAAATAACTTGTGATTCTTGAATTATAAATGAATCAACAGCAGTCACGAAAGCAACCTTGTTAAGATTCAGAGCAGAGTTAGAAAATGTCTTCTCTTCTACATCTGTTTCTAAGCACACTTCATCAGAGAGATGTATATATGTAAGTATGAAATGATGCTATCCAGCAGCAATTGTACTAATAACTGCAAGATATCATATTATAACATAATGTTTTGGGACAATATGGACCTATTGGTCCATCCTGGCTTTCCATCCTCTAAACTAAATTATTTTTTTTTAAATCTTAAAGCCAGCCCTTATCATTCATATACTTATCAAGCTTTTATTAAACTCACTTAAATTTACTGCCTCTAAAACATCTGAAGGCAACCCATTCCCTGTTAGAAAAATTAAACTGTCTTAGCTGAAGATTACTCCTACCTTGCCAAAATTTATATTTGTGTCCCCTAGTCATACTGTTCTCACTTTAAATATGAAAAAAAAATGATGCATCAACACTATCAATTCCCTTTACAATATTAAACACCTCAATCAGATCCCCCCCTTACTCTTCTTTTTTCAAGAGAAAACAATTTGAGAGCTTTCAGCCTCTCCTCATATGACACCTCCATCCCAGGCCAATTAAGTTTAACAACCTTCACAATAATGGATGTAAATTGTGTGCTGAGAAGGTAATTAGAGGTGAGTTTAGAATGAAGGGTATAAAACCTGATGTCACTTTATGCTAGAATGTTTTGAAGGAGATTGAAACCTGTTTGCTTTGTTCATACTAGAAAGTGATGCAAAAAATGTGTACCACATGGTATCTCTAACTCCCACTTTTAGAAGAACTTTTTCTAAGCCATGTTTGTATTTCACTAATTGTCTCTTTTGTTTCATTAATTGGTTGGGAAATCAAATTTTTAAGTATATCTTCTTCAAAGTCAATATTTATGCCAGAAAAGATATATAGTTCATGACACTTTTAAGATTATACTTATAGTTTAACCAAATTCACCTCTCATTATAGTAGGCTAGTATTAATAACTCAATTATATAATTTCCAAAAGTCTGCTTGTTATGCACTTAGATACTACACAAAAACTTAAGATTAATATACAATCACACCCCAACCTCTTAAAATTATTTCAAAATACTAAAAATATTTGCACTCACATGAAAGTACTACAGGCTAAATTGACAACCAACAATTAAACGTTACTCAAAAAAAGAAGCACAAATACAGTAGAATATGGTTAAGGACATGCACATTTCTCAGTTTTGGATACTTCAGAAAACACAAGCAAACCTCGATTCATAATACCAATGGTAATTTTTTTTTTTTTCTGCTGCTAGATCTACCGATTTACAGATTACTGAAGAGCATCTGAGTCAATTTTAATAACAATTACCACATCAGTGCCAGTTTTGCAAGGTCATTCAGTAGCAATCATTAGGCCTGAGGAGTGGAACCAGTTTTTTTTTTTATAAGTGATAATAAAATACAACAAAGAACTGTTTCTGCTAGGAGAATTTTATTTTATATCAAGTTCATTATGTCAATATCCCATTACAAATTAATACTCAATTCAGATTTAACCATTACACATAACTTTTATACATGTATTTCATGTTGTTATGGGTGAGAATAACAAAACAGCTTTAATTAATGGAGTTAAATTTTAATCACTAAGTGCAAAGTAAAAAAAAAAATCAACCTGCTTAACACCTTAATTAGGCAGTTTTCCTGAGAGTAATCTTATGTTATGGTTTCACTGTTTAAAATATGCAATTTCTTAAGAAAATGTGCAAAGAAATTTGAAGCTTGAGATATTTTTGAAATTAGTGCAGTTCTTTCAGTTAATTATGTTTAATACATTTGAGTAGATTAATGTAACATTCAAACTGTAAATCAATGCACAGAAATAATCTCTAATAAACTAGAAATCTAATGAAAATACAGCATATTATAATAGATGTACTTAAGTCTTTCCAAACCAATAAAAAATTATAATAGAATTTCTATCACCTGAGCTTAGATTTTTAATAAGCTTTTGATAAACTGTGAAATCTTCCATCTGAAACTTTCTTCAATCCCTAAGTCTGTTAAGCCTTCAAAACAATTAAAAACTGCTTTAGAAGCAGTCTATTATAAATTAGTCCCATGTTTCATTTATAATATTAAGAGTAACTTTTGTTCACCCAAAACAACTACCAAAAACCACATTTATTCAAAAACTTTGTGTTGGCAGTGATCACTTGTAAAGCTACATATTGATCATTAGTTTTTCTTAATTAGACCTTTCTTTCTTCCTTCCCTCATGAGCTTCAACGTTAAACAACATAACATTGTTTAATTGCAGCAACACCAAAGTGGGAAAATATTTACAAAGAAATAAATTAAATATTAACAACATATTCATTCTCTGTGTACTACTATCTTTTAATCAAAAGTTGACAGTAAAAAATGTTATACAGAAATGGTTGCATATTAACCCAAAACAATCATTTTATATGTTTTTTGAAAATAAACCTAGAAGAATTCAAATTTAATATTGAAGATTATCACATCATTCTTATGTCTACGGAATTACACTGAAAATAGGATCTTCGTGGAATTCCTTGGTAAGTCTTCAAAAATTAATTCAACTATAGAAGAGGTTCAATCTCAATAGATTCAAGCAAGTTAAATACACAAAGTAATATTAAGTAATTGTATCTTACACTATATATTATTAGTAAGGAGATAATTGATACATGACATATAGCCTACACTGATGCTTAGTTACAAAAGTGATAAAAAGGAGAATTACCTAATATATTTATGTTAAATTTAATACAATTAATTTTTGGTTTAACTACATCCACACTGCACAAATCACTGGAATGTTTATGTGTTAAGAAATAAAACAAATATTCTGTACACCAGAAACATGTTCCTTTGTTATTAATAGTATTACTACTGCTACATGTCCACTTGTTTAGGCTAACTTAATCTTAAATTTCAATTTTCATGCAACAAAAACAATATGTTCTTTTTCTTAGATGGTATAGCTGGCTTTTCGATTGGCATAATATTGTTGAAGTGAAATCACCAGTGTCACTGAAAATAAAGAAATATTAAAATATTGTGACAAAAAATAACTTGAGATTGATTTATTGCAATAAAATAATTATATATTTTTTTACAATTGTATGTATTAACTAAAGCTATATAATATTAGTTCAAGGTATTTAAAAATAGGAACTGTGTGTGTGAAAAATATAACTTATTTACAACAAAGACACTACCTAAAATAAAAAATTTAATCTCTATTCATTCCCACAATCTTTCATTAATGACCCTTTCACTGCAGCTGGGATGTATATTTCCCAGTGCTTCACACTGGGACAAATGTTTCCTATTGTCATTCAAAATTGCCACACGTGACGTATGGGAGTAAAATGAGTTGGAAAATATTTACTGGCATTTCACCTAATGTTGATATATGGTTTTCCTCAATGTTTTCCACTCAGCCCTTCAGTAACCAACAAGGTGCCCATGAGGAATGTACAACAACTGCGTGCCGAATGTACCAGCATCACTAGAGTGGCGAATAGTAACCCTAATTACCAGGTAAATATGCTTGATGCACTTGACTCAGATAGCTTAGAAGATAGTGAAAGTGAGACAAGTGGTGTTCAAATGTGTGATGATGATGTAAAGGCAATGAAGCAAGAGGATGCTAGCTCTCCATCTAGTGATGATATTAGAGATGATGAACCTGGACACAGCAGAGGAAGGTGTAAACATTGTTGACAATGCAACGTGAAGGGGTGAGAGCACTGCAAAATATACGTCCCAGCCACAGTGAATTATACCAATGATCATCATTTTCTAGTGCATCATGACAAACATTCTTTACATCTGTTGGTTCAACTTTCAGAATGGTTGATGACTTTAAAAGAGACATATTTAATTAGCTTTCCTTATTACCAAGTTGATATTTAGTCTTACGGTAAGTATGTAGCTTGCTCTGATCAGAAGTTAATAATAAAAGCTTACTTTAAAGGAAGGTCCATGCATTGTAAAGAACCTACTACTCTTATTTTTTTAAAGGTGTTGTAAGCTATGTAAAAAATGTTAATTGAAAAATAAGATTAGTTGTTATTTTATGTCATGAATTAAAGATAGGTGTTAACTGTAAAATCTCTTTGGCAGGTTTCAAGCAAAATTTGTGAATATACAGTGATAAATTCTTTTTTAACTGCTGTTTTACAAACTGCAAACATGGTAGTGTGAATTTTTACACATATTTGGATTTCCATCAATATGTTGTCCAAGTAATGTAGAAAATAACTCATTTTCTGTGAAACTGTAATAAGACAGCCTGAATATAAGGGGCATATTCAAACAACAGAAACTTCAAATAAATGTGTAAGTATCTTAATTGGAAAGTCACTGTTCTGTTTCTTAATTATAGTTTAATGTATAAAATTACTATTATTTTGAGCCACAGACCTTTAAAAAATCTTTAAAACAAGGTAATTATAAAACACTACTCAAGACAATTAAAGAATAATCAGAAAAATTAAATATCACCCATGCCCTCAGTTAAATTTTATGCAAACAAGTATCAAGCAACCTGTTATGCAGTGTGAAATACAAACAAACATTTGACAGATGTGGCTTTACAGTTCACAGAATTTCACATTAAACCTATGACTACCGGTACTAACTTTCTTAGTAGGCAATGCAAGTGTGCATTTATGAATTGAAAAAATGATAGAGAACTTATCTTTTAATGGATTTCTGATTTTATTTTTATAAGTAGTAGCATAACATTCAATTATTTGTACAAAATTGTATTCTTTAATGAAGTTTAAAGAGGAATTTAATAAAAGCGTTCTCTATGAAGAAATGTTTTTTTCAAAACTTTTTATAAGATATTTCCTTTCACCTCAGCACT
>NW_013666088.1:394146-401449 GCF_000517525.1 Limulus polyphemus
GTGTTAAACCTCAGTTGTAAAACTTTTAGCCAATCCTAGTCGAAAGTGTCAATTTCTGTACCAATTATTCCAATTGCTGTATCTCCTATTTGACAAATCATTGGACGATAAGGAAAGCACGTGATAAAACTTTGTTCTCTGGATTTTACAATATGGTGGTGCTTATTATAGTAACTGCCATTTTATGTAGAGGTTGTATTTAGTACTGGCCAATAGGGCTTTTCTATAAGCGTTAGAAAAGTTGCTTCTGGAAAAAACTGCATGGGATATACGTGACTTTTATTTTTCTTATATAGTAGCTTAAGTCATGCTGCATGGTATATCTGTTTATATTAATCATTATATTGGAAAATTAACTCAAAATAGATATATTTGTTAGGAAAGAAGTTGATCCACGATTATTAGGGTTAAGAGTTACCGAGTGGCGAGTGCAAAGTCTTTACATGAATTAGACTTAGGACTTTGAACTGAAAGAGTTTGTGATTTTTTATATTCTTTTCAATTTAAATTTGTAGTTTAAAGCTCAATAATTTAGCATAATTGTATATTTAGTTCATAATAATAATAATATGATTCAGTATTTAGTAATACTATTACATCTAGGGTTGGAGTTTAGTGTAAAGGTTTGTTGCATGTTCAAACACTTTTTTACCAGTGGCACAAGGTAATAACCATGTGTTCTGTGAAGAGGAGAGAATCAGTTCTGAAATTAACTGTGACTTAACAACAAACTCAGTTTTTTAGCACTATTTTAATTAACATTGAGGAATGTGGACAAAAGTTTCTGATTATTGTCTAAGCTGTATTGAAGGTTCTGTATGCACATTTTCATATATATTTTTCTATTTTGGTTTGATAAGATGAGGATCTGTTACATACATATTACACTTAACAAGTATAAGCTATAGTAACCTTAACCCATACTCATCCTAAGAACCTGTGTTAGAATTGTTAAATTGTGGATTAGTTTGCCTCATGATATGGCATATGGATGTGATGTAAAAGCTTGTCATTAAGATTGGTTGTAGTTGAGTTTTATTTGTCTGGAAATTACAGGCAACCTCAATGACATATTTTAACTTTGTATGGTAGCTTATAATCAGATTAAGTTATTTTCCTGTTGTCAATGGTTAGAAACTATGAACACCACCATGCTACTTGGACTGCTAAGTAACAAATATGCTCTAACAAGACCCCATAATTGGAGAAAGGAAAGCCCGTGTTTTGAGTGGTGCTAAAAATGCCACTAGGGTGTAGCCATGCAATGCTACATGAAAAAAAACTCCAAGCAATCTCTTGAAAAAAAGCCCACATGTATACATCTAAAAGCCACTGGAATTTGGTAACAAGGAAAGAATTAACCAGTAGAGATGATTTGAGTCTTTTGTTAGGCCAGCCCTTTTCCAAATTTAAGCAGTGTTTTCAAAACAACAAGACTAATAATATGTTATTAAACTTTGTAAGATAATGCTACAGTAATTAAAACTTTTATGTGACAGAAGATATTAATTTTCTTTCAACTATGAATTTTATTTAGTTACTTTATGACTAAAATACTAGACTGTTAAAGTGGAAATCTTCTTTTGTGTAAAAGATACTGAAAATTTGGTTACAGCATTTCACATCTAACCTTTTAAAGTTAAAATGTTAATGCATAGCGTTCCATTACCTTAAAAATAAAACATTACACTACTAGCACGAAGAAGTTAAAGTTTTGTTAACATAACAAACTAAACTATCTGGACAGCATTTCTAATGTAATCTTTATTCATCATTCCCTTACGATTTTCAAATTTGTAAGATAGTTATAATTATCAAATTTTATTTTACATAATGAACTGACATTATTCTAAGTTGTTTGGTTTTTAGGTTGTTCAGGCTACATGAAGAATATCCAAAATACCAGGTTATTACTTGGGCTAAGTAAAAAGTTAGGATGTTTTGTTTCCTGTGGTGTTTGCAGTGCATTTGAGTAACTGCAATGACACATTGCTGTTTACATGTTAATGTAGTTAACCTGAAATGATATTATATTAGAAAAATAACTGTTTTCACAGAACATGTAAAAAAAGTAGAAGTTACAGTACAAAATGCAATTTTTAAAAGGCATGTGTTTAAAAAATACAATTTTTGATGACTAGTATGACCAACCACTGCATACTTTGATTGAGTATTTAACTTGGATATGAAATGAGAAAATAACATTTTCATTAGCTCTCTCAAACATAACCCAATATTAGAATAATTTAACAGTGACAATCAGTGTCTCATTTCAGTAATTTTTCATTCAAGCCACAGTTCTGTATAGGTGTAATAGTAATCAAAAAATAAAAGACGAGAATAATGATTTCATTTCACAACTTCATTCTTCATAATTATCATTCAACAATCTATGGGTTCTTGACATTTGACTTAATAAGAAATTACAGGAATATGTGCAGTGTAACAGATCACAATGCAAGTGTGGACTTTTTAGCACAGTATGGAAACAAAAGAAAAACTTGGATTTTACATAAAATCTAGCTTTCTATTTATATTTAACACCCAAACAAAAATGTTATCGGAATAAAATTATAATTATTGTGCAAATGCCAAAAACTGCTACAAGGCTAAAAAATACAGGTGATGCTATGTACACAAAACAATTTTAAAACATTGACCTATGCTTTGTTGAACTTATCTTTTCGAACAAAAATATTACTTTACTTACAAGTAGTTACAGATTTTAATAACTAATATGTTAAAATTAGATTCAACAACAAGTTGACCTTTCATTTTTAAATATGACATTCTGCATCTTTCCCATTAAATATTTAATATCCTGTTCATGGGTTACTTTAGATTTGAATCTGAACAGGATAGATAAACACAAAATTGATTACTTTGATCAACAAACAAGTAAGCATATTTTTAAAATGTTTTATCACATATTTGTATTCACTTGAAATAATTTAACAGTGAAAACTCTGTATCCCAAAAAATAATGATCTCAAAAATATCTGTGATTAAACCAAAAAAAAAAATCTGAAATAAATGCTACTTACCTTTTTATTCACAATTAAATTTACATTCGGCAACTCAAATATCAAGTAACAGTACATGCTTACCAACATAAAGACATGCAGCTATCCAGCAGTTATAAGCACTTTTAGAATAGAGACGTTCTGCTTCATTCAAGAACTCTTGTGGTGTTTTCCAACTTGCATTCTCATCATATGGCAAGTCTTCAGCTAAAGCAACACTTTGGGTATACAAAAATATGCCCATCAAGACCTACAATGAGAAGAGTGATATGTTTTTGAAGTTAAATAATATTTTCTAACATGTAAAGTGTAATCATTTATAAACCTTTATTTTACAGTATGAAATTCCAACTAACTTTTCAAAAATAAACATGGTAATGTTATTGTCATCCTGTACATAACATCAGACTGGTAAATTTCTATTTAACACAGATTTTCTTAAAAAATAATAACACAGAGTGAAAAGAACATGTTCCATTTAAGAAATTCTCATTAAACAAATATATTAACCCTATAACAACAATGTTGGTCAATTATTACCACCCTTATAATTGTAAAACTATACAAAATCAGAAAATTTAGTTATAGTACATCTTCATGAAAATTGGCAAACTTTTAGTAAATGGAACAAGTTTGATGTAAAGAAAAAACAGGATTTTTAATAAAGAGTTTCTATTGAAGACTTAAATTTATGAATCCTTTCCCGAGACTGAGTGAAAGGCAATTTTTATGCTAAGAATAAAAATATTTGATCTTACAGTTTTTATATTTCATTTGTATAACTCTAGAACCTCCAGGATAAATATCAAAGTAATTTTGCAAAAACTTCATATTTTCTCTACCCTAATAGTGACTATAGAGAAATCATCAATGTACAATGAAAAGTTAATAAAAATTAAGTAAAATTAAAAATACCATTTTTCCTCTGCACTGACTGCTGTATTGATCAAACAGTTCCAAACTGCATTTAACAGTTTCAACTTTAATCTTTTTCACATTTTATTTTATTTTATAGTGTATTGCTATATAATAGAATGGTCCCAAACTAGTATAACTTACCCAGCTTTCTAAGTAATCCATAAATAGGATTGGTTTGCATGGGTGTCTGCAGAAATTTTTCCAAGGGGGAAGGGTCAAAATCAAGGGACAATAACCCACTTTCAAAGTTTTGCCATTACATTATGACAAGCCCCCACAATCAGATTTGAGGTTTAATATTTGCAAGGTTAGTTTAAGCGATACTGCAGACCTACAGCTATATACACTCCATAATAGTAAATTTCGGTTGACTCTGACCATACTGTCTCATGGGATGTCTGCAAAACTGTGTCAGTCTCTTTGATAATCTGCTGCCAGTACTACCAGCAGTTGGCAACAGGTTGGCCTCGATCAAAGTGTGTTAGGGTTCATGGTATGTTGGCAAGACCACATCAGCAACAAATGTCATGTGCAATCAATATCCAAAAAGCTGACATAGTAGCAATATTTAGCTACAGGATAGGTATCTAGAGATTTTAAGTAAAGCTTTTGACAAACCTGGCATCTTTTATTAGAATCAAAAATTAAGTGTAATAAGTAGTGTGAAATTGTGAAGTGAATAAAAGACTTGTAAATTCATATACATATGCTAAATGAATAAGGAAAGAATTATGTTTCTAATTTTCTCGAGGGAAGGGGGAGTCCCAACATGGTAAAACCCTACAGATTCTTCCCAAGCCCATGAAGTTATGACAAAAATCGAGCAAACTGATTTTACAAAAAGTCTTAAAATTTGTTCATGTTCCACATCAAACAAGAACATTTCTGAAACCAAGATTTTTCATCAAATGAAATTCTGCCACTTCTATTTCTAGTGTATAGGTAGATAGAAAAAATGACTTAATGAGCATCACATTTACCTACATATACTCAAGATTACATACAAATAGACAGATATCTTGAGACATGTTCACATGAAAAGTAATTTGCTGATACCTAAGTCATTTTTGGGTTTTATGGAATGATTTTGAGGTTGTTTTTGGGTGGACTGGGTTTCAAAATGCACCTGTAATAATTGTAGAACTAGAATGTTACTGATATGTAATACAAAAAGTAGAATGCAGATGTGTCACTGGGCATTGCCCCAAATTCCTAGTTGATGTTTTGAAAAATCAGAATAGAAAACCATTTACGATAATGATATCAAAAGAAAATGCCAAAAATGTCCATGCTTATTTATGAGCCAAAGTCCCAAAACTGTTAAGCACCTAACGACGCCTCTGTAGAATGTACGTCAAGATTAATGTTTACGCTGAGCCCGAGTAGATCAATTAGGTACCTTCGACACATAAACTCCATCTTAATTATACACTAATACAGCCCCCACCCCAGTTCTCAACAGTGTCATCAACTCAAGTATACCTTATTTCTAATAACCTATATAAATATATTTCACAACTATATTTCACTGGTTTGTAAATTGTAGAGAAAAAAAAGAGACACAATTATTACTATATCAATGAATGATGTACTACAATGCCATTGTACAGTGCTTTGTCTTAGATGAAAATAGTACAGTAATTAGATTCTGGGATGTTTCTCGGGCATTAAGGTACTTTAGCTTACTCTTTCCGACCAGTTTATTCAGTTATTTATATATTGCGTTACAACTTACTGTTATTTACTTACCAGCATTATTATCCCCCAAACGCTCAAGATTGTACAACATACTGAAGTTTTAGGTCCGCAAATCCTCATGTTGTAAGCTCAACAACAAAAGTTAAATCATGCAGATCGTCAATCACTTTTTAATTAACGATTAATTTTACACACAAACTTGTAATCAATGTTTGTTGAAAATATAATTTCCAAGCTTAAGTCATATGACATGCGTGAATTTTTGCGCCCTCTGCTAGTGTAGAAAGCATTCATTTAACTACATACTTAATAGTGTGGTGAAAAATTTGTATACTCATATATGTCTCATATTTCACAACCAGTTTACGAGAAAAGGCACCCAAGTTTCTCCAACTTTCAAAATGTGATTGATTGAGATTTTGATATTTTTCAACAATTAATAAAAGGATATTACAATACACAATAATGCTTAACAAACGGAGACGTAACATTGATTTTTCCGTAACTTCGTTCCAACGAAACTTTAACGACACAAGTCTTTACTTAATAAAACTGGTTTATTCTTTCCGAATATAACTCTGCGATACACTTAATCTCAATACTCGCGCTAAAACAACACTGTAACGAACGAACGTTAACTTCAACAATACCCTGTGACTGCAGTTCAATTACTCACTATCTACCCAGACATTACATTCCCCTCTTTTATATACCAGCGTACCCTATTTCTAGTAAGAACTTGAACATTCGCCAAAGTACATGATAGTTCTAGAAACGTTGCGTCACGGTGGTCATGTGACTCGCTGACGCAACAATATTAATGTTGTATCTATTTCCCTCAGTTCATGTTGTCAGACTGTTTCCTTTACGTCTGTTCTATGTTCATGTTGTCAGACTGTTTCCTTTACGTCTGTTCTATGTTCATGTTGTCAGACTGTTTCCTTTACGTCTGTTCTATGTTCATGTTGTCAGACTGTTTCCTTTACGTCTGTTCTATGTTCATGTTGTCAGACTGTTTCCTTTACGTCTGTTCTATGTTCGTGTTGTCAGACTGTTTCCTTTAACTCCATTTTATGCTACAATCGTGTTCACGAAGAGTTTTCCTACTGTTCTCTAAATATGGTTAAAACCTTGTCATGGTTTCCAGTGCTTTCGTTAATTTTTGATATCCAAACCAAAATTTTTGAGATTTATTTAGTCCCTTCGTGGGCCTGCGGTAAATTTACGGATTTAAAACGTTAAAATCCAGGGCTCTATTCCGGCGGTAAACATAGCTTTGCGCTAAATAAACAAACCAGAAAAATAATATATTTTTATTAGCCTAAAAACATGACATAGCTTCTGACAAACTGTTGGTTAGCGTTTTTAAAATCAGACCTTAAGGAAATACTTGTCTACTACAACGTATATGGTTCTGTTACGTCTCCGTTTGTTAATTCATTTCCCGTAACTTCGTTCCGACGAAACTTAAGCGACACAAGTTCTTTCTTAATAAAAACTGGTTTATTCTTTCTGAATATAACTTTACTGATACACTCAACTACAACAATCGCGCTAAACAAACGCTATAACAACGAACGTGCTCAATAATACTTCTGACTGCAGATCAATTACTCACTGTCTACACACACATTACATTCCCCTCTTTTATATACCAGCCTACC
>NW_013666088.1:402395-403580 GCF_000517525.1 Limulus polyphemus
AGTTCTAGAAACGTTGCGTCACAGTAGTCACGTGACTCGCTGACGCAACAATGCACATGCATGGACTAAAGCCGCTGGGGATTTAAAAACAAAGCTTGTTTGTTTGTTTGTAATTAAGCACAAAGCTACACAGTGGACTATCTGTGCTCTGCCCACCACGGGTATCAAAACCCGGATTCTAGCGTTGTAAGTCGGCAAACATACCGCTGTGCCACTGGGGGCAAAAACAAAGCACTCAGTATGGAGCGAAATAAAATGGTTCTTATAAAGAGAACGTTAAAAAATGTTTTATCACGGTATGGCTGACAAGTCATACAAACTATTAAGCTGGGCAGATACTCAATGAATCTCACTGTAGAGATAAACTAATAACATGAATACAAACTTCCATGTGTTTCTGGGATAAAGACCTATGTGACTCCACTTTCAGCTAAGCAGAAGAAGCAACGGCAAATATATTTGACCAAATAGTCTAAAGAGTGAAAAATGTTATAAACAATGTTGGGCAGTATGAGAAAGCATTTGTCAGTGAGGTTGCAAATAATTAAACGTGAAATCTAAAATGAGATCAAATAAAACTTGCACTAGTAGTAAAGTTACCGATTTCTCAACAAGAAGGGTTAAAAAATTCGAACAAGTGTCTCACTGCTTCCTATTACATAATGTAAGATTGGCAAATTTATTTTTCGTTTATTTATTTTATCACTATATCTTCTCTATTATGGGACTCCAGGAACTAATAATAGCTCCCATATACTTTGATACTGAACAAATACTTTATTCCTTACATATATATATGTATGTTTTGAAGTCCAAACAACTTTTTGTTACGTCTCTGGTCGTTTGTTAATTTTCCGTAAAAATTCTTTCCGAAGAACTTCAGCGATACAAGTCCTTTCTTAGATAAAACTAGTTTATTCTTTCTCAATACAACTTTGCAATACACTTAATTTCCACAGTCACTTTACCTTCAACACACGCTATAATTTACAACGATTCACGCACTTTACTTACGACTTGACTCGATTATCTGTCTCCCCTCTCCGTTTTATTTGCCGGGCTTATATGCTAAAATAGAAGGCGTCTGGAAAAGGCTAGAGTTGCCAGGAAAAGTAATGTTCCTTCTAGAAACTCATGACGTGTTACCAGAGTCACGTGACTACCGGTGTCGTAACACTGCCCCTT
>NW_013666088.1:404580-406997 GCF_000517525.1 Limulus polyphemus
CTTTGTCACAGGGCTTAGACTAGACACCTTCTCCCAAGCAGGGCGCAAAACACTTGCTTTTAGGAAATCAATCATTGGCTTTTAAATCTGGGTCTTTCTCCGTGTCTTCTTGATTCCGAGATGTCCTCCTGTTAAATTATCATGGGATTGATGCAGCACAACTTCCCGTAACTTCCTCGGTATAACCGTTTGCCAAGTCGTCAATTTCTCATCTGTAGTTTCCCATTTCTTGAGAAGAATACCATTTTCAAACTTTAACTGGTCCCATTGTGCCCAATACTGCTTTGTCACAGGCTTAGACTAGACACCTTCTCCCAAGCAGGGCGCAAAACACTTGCTTTTAGGAAATCAATCATTGGCTTTCAAATCTGGGTCTTTCTCCAGTTCAGCTTTGATATCTATAATTGGTTCCACTTCATCATCATCAACTTCTTCAGTCACTTTGACTTCACCTTGATGGCACCTAATTAGTTCAACCTCTCTTTTAACAGTTACCGGAACTTGGTCTTTGTTATTCCCAAACGTCATTTTATCAAAATCAATTACAAACTTTCTTGGTAGTAGATAGTCCAATCCTAATATCCATTCGTCTTCAATGTCAGCCAAGTATACTTTCTGTCTGTCCTTTATTCCCATGAGCTCAATAGTTACCCACACTGGTCTCCACAATCTTGCATAATTTCCTGTCACAACATAAAGCTTCTGTATGGCTTCTGGTACTCCTTCATGATTTAACACCTTGATGCTCACAAGGGTTTGCTGAGATGCAGAATCTACGACAAAGTTGCACTTTTGGCCATCCAGCTTTCCTGTCATCACGTAGATACTATGTGTGCTTGCCATTTTGGGACTTTCACAATGGGGGTTGGTGGGCGTTCCTCAACACTAACCACTACTGGTTTCCCGAAGTTGACATATTGGTAATATTCTTCCTACACTGGCTCCTCAAATGTCCGTGCTTTCCACAGTTCCAACAACCTTTCTCGATACCAGCCTTTCCTGCTGTGGCACCTCCCCTGTGTTGAAGTTTCCAGCATTGAGCTCTCTTGTGCCCAGGATTATTACAGTGCCAGCAAAGTCCCTCAAACCTCTCTGAAAGCTGACCTTTTCTGGCCTTGAATCCAGATGACTGTACCAACCTCGGTACCTCTGTGCTGGACTTAATGTAGGATTCAAATTCGAGAGCTCTGGCCATTGCATCCTGCATGGTAGAGGGGTGTGCTTGCTTCACTTGTATCTTAAGTTGTGAAATGTCCAAGGCATCTACGAACTGATCCCTCAGCAACGACTTGAGGAGATTGGGTGGTGCAGTTGGGTAGGCCTTGTGTGCCATGCTTTCCAAGTCCTGTGCCAGCTCTTCCAGGCTCTCCCCTTTAGCACGGACTCTCATCCTAAACCTAGCCCTGTAGACTTCTGACTGATTTTGGGTTCTGTACCTGAGTTCTAGAGCCACACCAGAGCTCTATAGTTGTGCCTGTTGTCTGCTGACAACTGTCCAAGTATTTCCAGTGGTTGTCCTTTCAAGCTCGTTGCCAGATATACTTCTTTCTGCTTCTCTGTCCATCCGTTCATCTCTGCCAGTAACTCAAATTGTGCTCTATATGCTTCCCACGGTGCTCTCCCATCGTATTCCTTTAGCTTCCTTCGTACAGGATCACTCATAGTACTGACATTCATATCTGGAATGTGACTTCTAACTGGACTGAATATGTCTGCATTAGAGTTTAGGGGTCTGGAAGGGGCTTGCCATTGTCTGGGGCTGATTAAGTCGACGGTTAATGTGTTCTTGTGTAAAAGACAATAAATCATCCTTTAATGTATCTAATTCGCTTTTGAATTTACTAATGTTTTACATTTGTACTTCTTGCCACTGTTGTAGTCTCTCTTCTTGTTTACTTTCTCTCTCCTCCAGTAGCAGTTGTAATCTCTAATCTTGTTTATTTTCTTTCTCCCCCATTAGCTGTTGTAATCTCTCTTCTTGTTAATTTTCTTTCTCCTCCAATAGCTGTTGTAATCTCGCTTCTTGTTTATTTTGCTGTTCTAGCTGCCACTGTTGCAAGTTTTCTTGCCACTGCTGTAATCTCTTTTCTTGTTTATTTTGCTGTTCGAGCTGCCACTGTTGCAGGTTTTCTTGTAACTGCTGTAATCTCTCTTCTTGTTTATTCTCTCGTTGTTCTTGTTTCTTTTTATTTTCCTCCAAGAACTGCTGTAATTTCTCTTCTCGTTCTTCTTGTTTCTTTTCTTTTTCCTCTAACAACTGTTGTAATTTCTATTCTCGTTCTTGTTTTTTTTGCTGTAGTTTGATTTGCCGCTTCTCGTTTCCATTTTTTTTTATCCCACTTCTGACACCAATTTGTTACGCCTCCAGTCGTTAGTTGATTTTCCGTAACTTCGTTCCGACGAAACTTTAGTGACAT
>NW_013666088.1:407997-435972 GCF_000517525.1 Limulus polyphemus
CCGATAATTCACGAAGGTTCGAGAGAAGGAGTGGCGTGATACTAGTCACGTGACTCGATGACGAAACACAATTATAGGCCAATCAGTCTTACATCAGTAGTTGGAAAGGTTTTGGAGACTGTGATTAAAGATGCATTGCAGATTCACTTAAAGCAGTGTGATATAATGTCAAAGAGACAGCATGGATTCACCAAGGGACAGCATTGTTTCAAAAATTTTCTGACATTCTTTGAAGATGTTACTGCAAGACTTGATGAAGGAAATACTGTGGATTTGGTTTACCTTGATTTTCAGAAATCGTTTGATAAGGTGCCTTACAAAAGGCTTGTTACAAAAATTAAATCTGTGGTGTGGGGGAAATGTTATTAAATTTGATAGAAAATTGGCTGGAGAGTAGAAAGCAGAGAGTAGTAATAAATGGAGTTAGATCTGACTGGATCACAGTTACAAGTGGTGTGCCTCAGGGCTCGTGCTGGATCCTCTGCTGTTTGTGATTTATATTAATGATATTGACTCTGGAATGACTAACAAAATTTTGAAGTTTGCAGATGACATTAAGATTTTGAGGGTGGCTAACTGTATCAAAGATGTTGCAGACTTACAGGGAGATTTAGATCATTTGATGCATTGGGCTAACACATGGCACATGCATGTAGATTTTCACAACTGAAAATGTTACAATTTAAATGGGTATACATTAAATACTGTGGTTGAAGAAAAAGATTTTGGTGTTATGATTGAAAAATCACTTAAGTCATCTAAGCAGTGTATTGTAGCTAGCAATAGGTCTAATAAGATTTTAGGTAGCATCTATAGAAATATTGAATACAAGACAAGGGATATTATTGTTTCACTGTATAGATCACTTGTAAGGCCTCATTTAGAGTACTGTGTAGAGTTTTGGGCTTCCTTCCTTAAAAAGATCATTTAATTGTTGGAGAAGGTTCAGAAAAGGATGGTCCCATGAGGAGAGACTAAAATCTCTAAACTTGTTTTCTCTGGAGAGAAGAGTCAGAGCGGATTTGTTTCAGGTGTTTAAGATTATTAAGGGTACTGATAATACAGATCCAAACTTTTTTGTGTTTAGCAATGAAAACAATAGTACAAGGGGTCAGAAATTCAAATTTTGGCAGCATAGGAATCACCTGCAGTTTAGACAGTGATACTTTTCAAACAGGGTGGTTGGCTTTTGGAATGAGCTGCCTTCAAGAGTGGTGGAGGCAGAAAATTTAACTGAGTTCAATAAAATATTGTATGAATACATGAGTAATAAGGGGTGGTTATAGTTGGGAGCTGGAAGGAACATCCTTGATGGGTTAATAAGCTCCTTTTTGTCCCTTTAAAATTTTATGAATTGTATATAGCAAACAAATATGGTAAAGGGCTTCTTCTGGGAACTATTTCACAGTTCCAAATGGCCTATGTTTATTCGGTACACAATGTTGTGCAAGAGAAAAATTGAAGGGTGTCAAGTGTAGTAATTAAAATCTAAGGAAGTAACATGCCTTTCTGCTCTGTTAACTAAAATAAATCCTTAGATGATATATTTAGTAGGGATGGTATCCCATATGATTTTGCAGCCAGTTGGGCTATTTCTTAGTTTAAAATTAGTCAATTGTGTAACATCATACTAGTGATTATTATGATTTTTGAAATTGACCAGTGCTAAACCAAATTCCTTACCAATTTGATCTTTCTCTTGGTAATGTGGATCAACTATGGCACTGCATAGTAAACTGGGGTGATAATTTGCATTTAACACTCTTGGATGCTTTTCTTCATCTGTTTCTCCTCAGCTTTAGTGAGTTGACTACTTTCTGTATAAGTAAGGTGCAAAATTTTTGCTTGGCATCACACAGAATAACTGTGTTTCCATCATTTTAACTGATATGTGTCACAAGCTGAATGCATCGAATGAAATTTAAGATCAACATACAGAATACAAATTCATTGGGGATATCAGCGCATATCTCCTTGTGACAGCAACCAGCAGCTGACTGCAGAGCCTTCATGCAGGTTTAAAAGCCTTTTGAGACTTAATTGACTCAATGATTTACAAAAGTTTTACTACATGTTGATGGAATGAAATGCTGAAGTAATTATGGCTTAACAAATCACTGTTGCCACTTGTTTGTTTCTAAAGCTCAAGAATATATATATATATGATGAGAATATTTTCTAATTCTCTACATCACCTATGAATAATCAGCTGCAAGAGTTGCATGTACCATAACACTGGAGGTATGGTTGCTCATTCATCAACATTTCCAAATGACCTTCATATTGGTTACAATACCTCACAACAAAAAATATTTTATTATAATAAATGGTACAGCTTTTAGAGTGAGTAAGATTTGTTTTTAGAAGAAGTCTTAGCTCAATAATATTGCTTTGAAATTAATCTAGAATATAACTTGAAGTGCTGGTGAATGAATAAAAGAATGGTTGTGTAATTATAACCATAAATTTATTAATCCTTCATTAAGAAAACCATTCCAATCATAAGTTTCCATGAAAACATGAAGAGCTTCCTTAATTAGGTGATTTTCTACTCAGTATCTGAACCTTTAATATTAAGTGACAAGGTTTGCTTACATAAATAGCACAACAAAACACACAATCAAGCTTTCTCTCTTCTAATCAGGCATAATTCATAATTATATCTATAAATCCATTAATGTCAATTTGATGCAGGCTTTTGGTGTTTGATGACTTTGCTTGAAAACAGACAGGGTATGCTACTGAGTTTAATGGTAGTCTTTGTTCTTATGTTTTTCTTGATTTCTCTCCTTCACAGTTACATGACTTAAAGGACATAATTTTAAAGAATGTTTTATGAAACATTTAACATATGTCATATACTCAATTTAACAATACTTGCACTTAAAACTTTAATGGTTTAACTATCTCAATGGCGAGTAAAAACTTCAAAATATGTGCTTTTGATTTTCTGCAGTCAGACATGTCATTGTTGTGCTATTTACAAACAAAATGTAAAGTAAACTTCACTCCAAAGTTGAAACACAATACTCAGGGTCACTTAAACTATCAGTCTACTGACAGTAATAGTGCTTAACTTCACTTTCCAAAAAAACACTTTTCTTTTTATCTGCAGAATATTATTTCATTTCATACCCAATATAATTTCTTTTGAACAAGCTTAATATTTTAGTCAATAAGCACACAACTCAGGGACATCCAACCAATAAAAACAATATTCCAATACATCATTTAATCAGCATAAAGCCTACAAACAGTTAAGGTTTTAGAATTCTGTCAACTCATGTGAAATAATAAATCTTCCAGAGGTACAAAAAGGGAGTTCAACAAAATACGAGACAAAATTGAACAACAGTCAAATAATGACAATTAAATTTCACTCTCACGTATTTTGGACCTAAAAAAGGATGACTCTTATTTCTATGCCATTCAACTCATAGAAATATCTACAATTAAATATCTATATGGTTGGCGATGGCCTTGCATCAGCTTTTTGAATGTAGCTTCACACATGAAGCCATTCAGCTGTGATATACACTTATAATAATTTTAATATTATATCGGACAAATCTCTCACAAACTGATTATATGAACAGATATAATTACTAGAACCAATGGAATATTTAATGACTTAAATATATCCTAGGATGCATAAACATTAGTTAGGATCCCGGACCCAGCAATCATTCACAAAGTTATGACCCTTGTCATTAGATATAAGTAGTATGGAATTGGGTTGAGTAGAAGCAGAAGCCATAGTAATATAAAAATTCAATGTATTAGGAAAACAATCAAACTCCATGCATATTCTCCAATAAACATAAAATGATCAAGGATATTATATTCAAAATGATCAGCATAAAAGACAGGAGAAAACAACCTGTGGACACCCTAATCCAAAAGACCAAACAATAAATAATGCTTGTTGTAGAGAACTGTTAAATGTATACCTTAAAAAAAGTAAATTTCAAAGAGCCCAATGAAACATAAATTACATACATGACCAGATTACCCATTAAGCAAGGTAAGCACATGCCTATGGCCCCCACCTGGAAGGAGGCCCCCAAGCAGCCAAGAAAAAAGTTAAATAAACAAATAATAAATAGATAAGTAATGTGAATAATACATATAGAATGATAAAAATAAAAAATCATACATTTGTAATGAAAGTTTATGAACTGAAGGTATGTTTAATCCTATATATAGGAGGCCCCCACCATCACATACATGATTATATAGGATAACATGTTGAAAAAATATATTGAAGTATGAAAAATTTGTGGACCTGAAGGAATTGATCAGGTATATGCTGTGCAAATCATGGGAAAGGGGTCCCTAATGATAAAGAAAGATGCAATAAACAAACCCATGTATAGCAAATATACAAGCATATATATTACCCTATATGAAAATTAAGGACTATATTGGAGAGTTTTTGGTTAAAATGATATCCCTAATTTTAATTTTTTTATCACAAGGCTTTGGTTATTTTGGAAATGTAATTTAGTAAACATATACAGTGTATATGTCATTATTTTTTATTTTGGTGTGAGTTTGTTCTGCACAAGCACTCAGAGCTCTGGAGGACTCTAGCTTCACCATTGTAAAGAGTGCAGTGGAGGGGAGTCTGTGCAGCAACACAGGCAGACCTTGCAGAACACATGAGATAAGCATCGCAACTTATCAATGCCATATCAGAAAAGCAGAGGCATAGAGTTTATCTCAGTGGTGCTGAAAAATGCTGCAAACAAAAAAGAGCCCAAGAATCATTGAAATCAGTTCCAAAATTAACTGTATTTCATGGAAAAGCAGGGCCTTCAAAAGAGAATACTGAAATTGCCAATGATAGTAAGTTTTTTTTTTATATATATATTTTTTTCATAAAGCCTAAATGTAAAACATTTTCAGTGAGAAAAAAATTTTGACTGACCATTGATAAATTTATCGTAAAATTACTGTCATACATGTATAGTTATTCATAAGCCACACTTTTTTTTTCAGAGGAACCAGTTACCCAGATGAATGTTGATGTTTCTGCACCCATTCAATCCGAAGATTGTTAACCTGGATCATCAACATCAGACAGTTCTATCCTACTCTCGGATGATATCCTATAGTCAGCTCCTGCCTTATGGAAAGTGGATAGGCATTTCCAAGAAGAAATTGTAAACAAGCTGATTGAGCAAAACATTTATACACAGGACTTTTCAAGATCTGAAAGAGAGCATATCTGACACAAACGCTACCTTACCAAGTCTTTGTTTGAAAGAACTATGATAAATAGTGAGAAAGTAAATAGGGAATGGCTAGTCTATTCTCTGTGTACTGGGTGTGTGTGCACTGTGCTCCTTGCAAAGTGTTTTGTCAAAAGAATGAAGCATTCATAAATGGTTTCAGTGATTGGAAAAATTCCCATAGCAGGGTTAGGACCCATGAGAACAGTTCTCAGCACAAAAACTGCATTAGAATTTGGCATGCCAGAGCATCAGATGAGCATAGAATTGACCAAGACCAATTGAGAGATTTATCAATTTTGTTGAGGTCCATTCACATAAAGCAGAAAATTTAGCCAATTTAGTGAAAGACATCACAACTGAAGTTCTGAGCCTTGACATTAGTAACCTTCGTGGGCAAAGTTATGACAATGCCTCTAATATGGCTGGTGCATATTCAGGTTTGCAGGCCAGAATCAAAGAATTAAATGAACTTGTCCATTTTGTGCCATGTACTGGTCATTCACTAAATCTTGTTGGGGGCCTCATCAGCAGAGTTGTCTTGATGCAATAACTTTCTTTAATTTCCTGCAAAACCTGTACACATTATTTTCATCCTCCACACACACAGATGGGACTGTTTAGTTCAGGCTATAGAGAAAGGAGATCTAGTAGTCAAGTCTTTGTCAAACACTCGTTGGAGTGTCAGGGCTGATGCAGTTAAAGCTGTTAGAAACCATTATTGCAAAATCATGAATTCTCTCCTTAAAATTAGCAAAAATAGAACCCAGACAATGACTATAAGGGCTGAGGAGGGAGGCCTGATCAAACAAATAAAGTCTTTTGAAACTGCTCTGATGACAGTTATATGAAGCACTATATTAGAACAATTCAATGCAACTAACATAGCTTTGCAAAGTCCCACAGCTGACCTTCTCACTGTAATCAATTTGTACAAGTCCCTCTTAACATTTGTACAAAAACTGAGACAAGTTTGATGATTTTGAACAAACAGCAGCCATTTTTGTCAAAGATTCCTTTTTTTGATGAAAGTCCAACAACTGCAGCACAATTGTCTCCTAAAGATCAATTCAGAATTGGAACTTTCTATTGTGTGTGTGTGACAGTCTTGTTACAGAATTGAACAAAAGGCTTGAAGCCTATTCTAAATTACAGGAACTATTTAGTTTTCTCACAGAATTTACCTCCATGACTTCAGACCGATTGCAGAGTCAGATCTTAGACCTTGTACAAGCTTATTCCAAAGACCTGGAACCTGTTTTAGTGGAAGAATTCTGCCAATTCATGGAGCTGTTAGGGGATGATAAATCAATACAGCATATGAGTGATTTACTAAAACCCAATAGTTTACTGCTTGCAACATTCTCAAATGTGGCAAAAGCAGTTCAAATATACTTAACTATTCCAGTCAACAATTGTGAAGGAGAAAGATCATTTTCAACATTGAGTAAGGTCAAAAACTATCTCCAATCAACAATGGGCTAAGATAAGTAAGGCACCCTTGCACTGATGTGCATTAAATGTGAGACGCTCAAAAAAGCTAGACTTTAATGACCTTGTTAGGACATTTGTAGCAGGGAAACGAAGAAAAAGGGACTTCTAAGTCTGTAAAACTTTCTATGTGTAATAAGAATATTTCCACACATTTATTTCAGTAGACATGCATTTCATGTATTATATATCTTGAAATGTGTTTTATGTTTGGTTAACATGTCCTTAAGATTAATTTTGACATATAGACACAGAGTTGAGATAGGCCTATGATAATGATAGGCCTATGTATTTCTCAACTTAGTCAGATTATTATATTCATATTTATGTATTAGTATGTTAAAATATACAATGTATATTTATGTTTATGTAATTTGAATGGCTCAACAGTTGAAGTATAATGCTATGATTTCTGGATCATTGTTAAGTAAAATACAAAATTGAATTTCTACCCATTCTGTTTCTTTCACAATATATTCCAGTTCAAAGATGTACATTTAGATTCACCAACCTCTCTCCTTGGCAACAAGAAAAAAACAAAAAAACTATGTATATATACATCCACACTCCATTGAGTTTAGGAGCTCCACTTCTATACCGTGCATAGGGCCCCCCCATTCAGGCTAATCCGGCCCCGATTACACAAGCGACTACCATTTTACAAATGTAAGAATGATACAAAGAGAAAATGTTGTGAGGAATGAAAGATGGGTTAGCCAAGAATATCTCAAACAGAAAGTGATTCCTCCAATTAACATTATCAACCGATCAGTAATCCAAAGAATATGATTTACTAATACAAAGATTGAAGGTCACACTAAAGAAAATAAAAATCAAATTCTGGAAGTGGAAAGAAATCCAGGAATACAATGTGATGATAGGAGAATAATGATAGGTTTAACTTAATACACTGTTCTTACTCTAATATGCAATTATGATTAGCACCCTTTTCAGATATAAACAAGATATTTGATATAATACATAAAGGAAACAGTAATAAAGAATGTCTCACTCTTCTTGTCAAACTTAGCCAACCTAAATATAAAACTGTGGCTGTGCTAGAACATAATTAACAACTAGTGGTGAATAAAAAGCCAACAACTATGATGAATGAGAAGAAGTCAAACATTGCCAATAGGTGGTGAGAACATGTTTGTAGGTCTGAAGAGTCATTTAGGAATATACTGCCCTTGATTATTTTATGGTCTTTGAAGTGATTTCTTGGTGATTTATACTAATAAAGTCAAGATTTATGTTGTGCCATGGATTTTCCCAGTTTTTACTTTTATATTAAATCCTATAACACACTTCTTGTATCTGATAGTTAGGGAAATAGCCTGTTGAATGGGTAGCTGGGTCTCAGATCTGAAACGATGTCACATGGGATTCCTTTTATAAATTTATGAATATAGTACTTTTTCTTCTGTAGGATTCATCATACAGTCTATTAATCATAAGAGTACAAGACAAAGCTCTCACTGCAAATTATTGATTAATTTTGCCTAAGTTTACAGCTAATTTTAGTATGTGTAATAAAAATATATTAAGCTAAAATTGTATAAGACTGACACCTACAAGTTAGGCACAATAATTCTGAACACCAGTAAGAAATATCACCAGACACAGAATTATATGGCTTTAGATGGAGTTTGATTGGTATAATTTGTATTTGTGCTTTACATAATTATTTATTCGTTACCTAAATGGGTGATATACCTTATAAACTTTGTTGTTTGTTATAAGCACAAAGTGCTATCTGTGTTCTGCCCACCATAGATATCTAAACCCATTTTCTAGCAACATAAGTCCACAGACATACTGTTGTGCCACTAGGGGGCACCTTCTAAACTGCTAGGTCTTTTAGACTTTTTACAAAACAGTTAAAATTAGACAAAATTGTAACCAGTAAATTGATCTTTATCTTGTTAATTTTTTTTAACATAGTTAAAACAAAGCTACTATCATATAGCTTACAAACAAATAAAACAATTTGACTATATGGAACATATTGCAAGTTTCCATTACAATTTAGTCTTTTGTAATATGCTTGACAGATTTATTTACTGGCTTTCTAATTGCAAGTATATTTTCAAGATTAATGACTCCTCTTCAGTTGAAAATGAAGCTGTTACAAGTTTGTTTGTTTGTTGGGTTTCACACAAAGCAAAACAAGGGCTACCTGCACTAACCGTCCATAATTTTGAAGTGATAGACAAGAGCTAGTCAATAATACCAACACAAACCTTGGGCTACTCAGCTCCACAGTCCAGCATGCTAACCACTGTGCCAAATCAAATCTAAATATACCTTCAAACATATAATAAGAAAAATATTTGACAGAACTTTAATGTATCATACAATATACAAGTTGACAATTTGGGAAAGGACAGAATATGTTTGGATAATCATCACATCCTATGTTGATATTGTGAAACAGTATTAAGACATTGTACTACCTTTTCAATATTTTTTAAGATTCATGCAAGAAAAACATTTATTAATATTCTTTACTGAATGAGTTACAATAATTACAAGAACATTACTTTAATTAACCAGTGTCTAAGATATTAACATATTAATCCACATTTATTATGAATGGTTGACAATGAAAACTAATAACATTAAAGTTGGGGGACATTGTTATATAAGCTGTATTGTATCAGGTAAATGATTAAACAGAACAAATATCTAAATCATCAAAATATTATTAATTTCAGTATTAAGAGTCTAGTTATTTCTATGACCAAAAGATGTTGTTGTGAATGATAAATTTTTAAGATTAAAAGCCAAAGAGTAAGGAAGCTACAGTAGTTCTCAAATTATGACTTTACTATTGTAAGATATACAAGATAAATGAAAACAAAAAACGTACTGTCATGAATAGCTTGCACTATAAGAAATAGCAAACATGTCAGGATCAATAAATAATCTGACGAACTGATATTCTGGAAGCTAACTTAAAGTATAACAACAAATTCAGTAATATAATACATATCAGAGAAACCATATGTTCAAGAGTCTATCAGTGGTGTAGTTAAGTTGTCAATACAAAAATGTGATGAAAAACCACAGAGAAGGGACCTAACTAAATTATACAAGCCTGGATGCCATTAGTCTATTGAAAATTGTTGTAGTACTAATATTATATATTCATTCAAACCAAGATGCTGAAGAATGACAAGAAAGTCTATGAATGGATCTATTTCATGATTTGAAGTGTATAGTGAAATTCCTATGGATTAAGAATGTAAATATGTATTTGTACTTAGAGATGTGCAAGTTATTCAATATGAAAAATAGAATACCATACATTTAGGATTCTGAACATGACATTAGAAACAATGCATACTTGCAGGATCCCTCAAATAACTAAAGCTATATAATTGTTTGTTTCTTCAATGAATGCATATTGGCTCATACTAAACAACAGTACAGTTCTTGAGGTGTAGATGATTTTTTTGTTCAACTTTTAATACTGACTGACTCACTCATTGTGTTGTATAAGGTGTGAAAAAAAAAACAGTACTGTAATAAGGATTCAGGATAAAGAAGCTAAATGTTTAATATAAAATAAATGGTTGTGTACATGAAAAACTTCAAGCTTAGATAGGCTTAATTTTAAAGTGAAGTCCAATCAATGAAAATACAAGACATTTCAGGTCCTGAACAAGGTAGTAAAAACAACGTAAACCTTCAGTGTCTCTGAAATGGAAAAAAATAAGAAAAAATTTCAGAAAATAACATCACATATATATATACATATATATATATATATCACAATAAAACTACAGTATAAAACAAATTCTAGCTTGTAATATACAAAGGAAGAACCAAGTTATTTTGGAGATAATACTATATAATCTTTTTTCAAATATACTCATGAGAGCCACAATAAATATCATCAATTTATTTACAAAAGCACCATAACAAATACATTTATTACTCAATCATTAACTAAATACAGTGTGAAGTTTAAATCATCATGCTTTGGTTGTCACCAGAATAAGATTAATGTATAAAAGCAGGCTAATATTAGCTAATGCAAAGTATTTTCCCAGTTTTGAAAAATGATAGTTTTAACAGAGATCGGTACTATTAATATAGGACAGTGACAGTAACCAGATAATTATACATAAATGACATGAAAAAATTGAAATAAACGTTTATTAAAACTGACTCAAAATTTATATCAAATGAATAAGAAATGCAGAAACAGGGTTTGGAAAACAATTAATTAAAATAAGTGAGGATTTTTTTTTCAACATATATTTTTCCATTAGAAGTTATGCTTGTTTGCTGTTAAGCACAAATGGTTATCAGTGCTGTGTATACCTCATGGTTTGCTTTGGTTTGGATATTCATGAAAAGTTACATATGGGATACCTGCAACAGCCATCCATAAATATGAACTGACAGACTAGACAGAAGATAGTTAGTCAACATTGCCCACTCTCAACTCTTGGGCTACTCTAATAAAATAGGACACAAACTTTGGACTGTCAGATCCTAGCCCCAACACCACCACCTCAATGATCAATACCCAAGTTTTAGCATCATAAGCCCTGAATCTTACCAGTATACCAAAAAGGGATACAAAGTATAATTAAGTTTTTAATTTGTTAAATTTTTCTGAAATCTGAGCAGAAGATCTAATTTTACAGTTTTTTCTTTCAATTGCAGAGGTATGAACACTTGCAACACCAGTACTCCTTTTTAAAGAACTCCAAAATGATTCAATGTATAAACAATTTTCCTTCAGATATATGTAAACCTACAGCTACTATTACAGCTGACATGTTCAGCTTGTTAATCCTGTATAGCTCAAACCAATGTATAATATATTGTTTATTCAGGTGAATGAATGTCTGACAGAAAAACCAAGTTTCCACAAAAATGCAGGGACATGATTGCTAAGAATAATTTGAACATGGACAGTAAAGGAAAGCAAGTGAATATAAATGAAAAACAAATATTACTTCTATTCACATAAATGTCTGAAATGTTACTGAACTGCTATCCAATTTCTAATCTGTTTGACTATTCTCTTGCTGCTGGGATTAAAGAAAGGCAAATCAACAGCAACAGAAAAAAAAAGAGGGGGAGAGAGAGTGAGAGAGAACTATGGAAATACTCCAATTGTACTATCAATCCATAACCTTACAAAGGTTTCATACCAGTCCTCAGGTTACATACTTCAACCACTTGTTTACATAAAATTCTAAACCATCAATTGTAAGTGTTTCTGTACTACAGTGCTACCCACTTAAGTTGATCACCCAAGTCAACATCCCATCTTTGTCAACTACATTATAAAATCTTGCATTTCTGAATGAGAGTTCATATCGCTTGAAATAATTAGTCAGAAAGTCTGCCTGTTATTGCTCAGCATATTATGTTGATGAGAATATGTGACCAGTTATGATAATGTAATTTTTTTTATGAAGAACAGTACATAAATACGTATTGGTTATTTTATAAAATCCTCAGTGTATTAAAAGTATAGCCAGTTAAACAATGCTTAACTTTAGGGCATTAGAATGGGGAACACTGGAAGATAAATGTATTTTTGCCATGTGACTTGCTGCCATCTTAAAATGGCAATGTCAACAACCTGTTATGTTGACAAACTTGACATGGGCCCAACAGCATCCACATAAATGAGTAGCACTGTACCTGTTTGAATAGTCTACCTTCTTACAAGTCCATACTGATATGCATATATGCTAGGTATACATTTAAGAACAAAGGATGCAGTATGTAACCTTTACCTGTGTAAAAAGAGTAGCACATGTTTACAACTGTAAGGCATCCAGTCAACATGGATATGATTAAGTATATGAGAAACTGCCCGAAAATTTTGAAAAAAAAATACATTAGTATGCCTGAATAAACATATATTTTAAACTAATTATGAAAGTGTAATTTATTAGCCATTCCAGCTATAATAGTATGACTCCAAGAATGTGTATCACTCAGTTACAAAACTGTTGTTCCTTGACTCTTCTGAAACCACTAATAAATAACAAGCTTAGAGTGTTGACTCATTTTAATTTACTACTATTTTTATGAATTTGTAACCTCTTCATGAACATTTCATATCAATTTTTGGTGAAATGTGGTTTTCTACTTGAAAAACAAAACAGATATACATGTGTTAAAATAATTTCAAGACCATAAGGCATATGGTTGAACTAAAGAAAATATACAACTCTTTGGTCACTTTGCTGTTAATTGTGTTTCTGTGTTTTCTTCTCTATTCCCAACCAACACAATGCTTTTCTCTGCTCTACTTAGAGCTTGGCATTATAATCGATAACCTACAAGCAGCAATTCCATCAGTAAGTAGCACACTGATTAATTAAAATTACAATTAAATCAGTTAATCAAAATTAGTGTTTCAATTATTCCAACAATTAATCAAGCAAAACTCCAATAATATCAATTGTCATGAAAATAATAAATTAACTGAAATTAATATTTCTGGGTATTACTATTTTTGATTATTCCAGCATCTTCTACTAACTTTTTTTATTTTGCTTGTATGTACCATGGTTTGTACTAATCAATTAGTTTAAGTTAACTAATTATTAGGACTGTTCATTAATTGATTAGCAAATACCAAATCATCCTACTCTAGTCCTAATGAACAAACCTGGTCAAATCATTTTTGTATAACTTACAAACCTCAAAAAATTATTTTATCCTTCATGTGCTCACAAAAATATTTTCAAACAAATTAAAATGCACATTTATGGCTCTTATTACTAATACATTGTTATTAATACTTATACATCAGGAAAATATTTGTTTGTAATAATTATACTCATTACCTAACCTAGATCTGGAATGCTTATCCCTATATATTTAGCAGGATTATTGACTAATTTTTAAGAGTTAAAATAATATAAATTATGTATTTTCTAAATAGGTGTAGAAATTGCCATTACATGTATGCTATTTGGCACAAATAGCACTTAAAAACGTGCTTATTTCTATATCTTTTGTATTGTTAAATCAATAAAAATTAGTTTAAAATTAGCAGTAACCTATTTAAATATATTGAAGGAATCATGAACATTTCACAGACGGAAGTACAGAAAACACAACCATTAGAAAATATTTTGCACTATTTAAACTCATGCCCTCATTTACATAAAAGTTACATTTTTCATCTTCATAATGATACAATAATCATAAAAACAAACCATTATCTTTACAAGGTATTATAAAGAAAGAAATACACTCCAACATAGTGGGTTTATTTATTAATATAATAAGAAATATTCTTACTTGCTTTGGTTGACATCAACTAGAGAACCAATCTTTGAAGTGGTAAAAGAGACATGTTCATCTCCCATAACAATTTCTAATTCCTAATGAGAAAACTCTTTAATAAAGTATTTATAAAAAATTAGGAGCAGTGATACATCAATGTGTGTTTCTACAGTTATCTTTGGAAGGTTTACAAATAAAATGTTACTTTTTATTTTAAATATTAGTAGTTTACTTGCTGAATAAAACAAAGGAATTAAGATGACAATTTACTACACATGTATACAAATACACAGTATTTGAAATAAATATGGAAACAGGACAAACTAGGCAAATACATACAAACACAAGCACAAAGCATTATGACAAAGAATATGCATAGACAAATGAATTCATTGTTCAGAACATTAATATTTGGAATGTGAGCTTTTTGCTATATATAGAGCTTAACATCATGCTTTCATGCTTCTAGAAAATTTATCAATAAAGAAATGTAGAAGTTATAATGTTCCTATACTGAAAATGTATTTCTGATAAGTACTTCCCTTTACTCACAAGATTAGCTATTCTCTTCCAGTGATGCCCTCTATATGCAAATTATTTCTTTACGTATGCCACAAGTCTTCTGCTCCCCCCCCCCCTTAGTGGAATCAAATGATTCCAACATGTCTTTCAAGGAAATCATCATGCATCACTTCACCAGCAATAGGAGCATGATATACTCATGTGACTCCCTCTATACACCTCTACCAAACTATCACTTCGAAGCTTGGCAGAAGACGTAAGCACCAGAGGAAAGTGGGGAGGAAGGGTGGGAAGTGTGAGTAGAGCGAAGTACTTATTGGAAATACATTTTCAGTATAGGAAAATTATAACTTCCAATACAGTACTTCCCTCTTCTCACAAAATTAGTTAAAATCCCACATTAATTAGGTGGTGGGACCAGTGTGAGGAGATGACAGAAGCACCTCTCAAAGGATATCACCGGAAATAAGAGTCAGATCAGAAAATCTGATGAGGGGAACCATACCACTTCTGAACCAGGTATACTCTTCACTCATCCATGAAATGTGTAGTAGAAAGAAACACATCCAAGTAGGAGAGAAGTGTGGCAGGATAATGATCCTAACCATGTAAATATATATGTAACTCAATCCCACAAAATATAAAAGTGGGTGAAAAAAATGGATGTGCCCTTAAGTGTAGAGTGGCCATGGTGTGATGGACTGTACTTTGTATGTCAACTACATCCAAAACCTATGCCACTGGGAAATGGCATCCATGCGGGGGTAGGATGAGGATCATACCGTCTTCACCTCAGCATCCACGTAACCCCATATGGCCTCGGTGATGTTCATATTGAGATTTTGTGAAGGCCACAATATCTTTGCAAGTGTTTCGTCATCCTCTTACGTTCCATGTAGTTTTTCATTACATTGTCTGTACTCTTGGGGTCGCTGTCATGTCCCTGCCCAATGAGATACATTCCAGAGAGAATGCCATGATGGATCAAAACTTGTCTGTATCTGCAGTCAAGGATTGGTCATCTCACTGTTTCATTTTTGTTGTTCATTTCAGTCTTTTTGTTTTGTTCCCTCTGTTAGCAAAGGTTTCCAAGTGGCTACATGCCCACTAAGACCATTTTGGTTGAATGTGTATCATATTGTTCTTGAAGAAACATTAATACATGTACCTGCAGCAAGGTCAAGATCTCTACTGGATCGCAACCTATCATCCATTTACTCTAGGGAACTTTACAGCACTTCTGAATAGTTTGGGTTTCCTTCCTCGACCACTTCTATTGACAATAGTACCAGTTCCATGAACTACCATCACAGTCTTTGCATACAGCACTGAGTGAAACATGAAGCCATGCTATGATTCTGTCAATTGGAGTAGCCTTTTTTAGAAAAAACTTTAATTTCTATACAATTGTCAAGTGTAATTTCTTTCCCAGGAGCCATCTTGTTAACTACAAGTTTCAAATTCTACAATCCTTTCACTGCCTGTACTTACGTAGGCCTTGTGTTGGTTTGCCACTTTCAGATTGTTTGCCTGACACCCAATCACATTAGGCACTAATTCATTTTTACACAAAAGGTATTTTTCTATCAAGTGCAATTTGCACTATATACCCACTATGTCTTTTGTTTCCATCATTATTTTGAATACTGTATATACATTTACAAGTTAGAAATATTAGGTTACCAAAGCTGTTTGGCTAGTACCTGTTTGACTGGGATTACACATTTTGTGACAGTCTGTCAAAAAGCTCTGGTAATTTATAGACTCCAAGAATGTAGTTAAATCATTGAATAATATTATGAACTTCTTCATATGCCACATAAAAAGTGTTAATTAACTCAACCAGCATAAGCATGCAAGTGGCATGTTACATACACACACACAATATTTTCATAACAGTTTGTCATATTTTTGATTTCATATGTGTGTGTGTGTGTGTGTGAGCTAGTGTTTAACTTAAAGCAGTTTTAATCCTATATTTCCCGCTGTGTTAATTATGACATTGTGTAAATACTCAAGTATTTTTTTATTATTTATTTGAATTTCAGTCAACTATGATGTACCAGTTACATTCACTTTTATAATAATCAAAAGCATATATTTTAATCAAAAGTATATATTTCAGGATAAAACAGCCTTATTTTTTTATTCTTTGTACTGAAAAGTTCCTTGACATTTAATGTTTTGTTGAGGTAAGGTTTTACATAAATAAAAATAACTTCCTTTATCCTTAACTCCTCATTAAAGCTTCAGAGATAATTTAAAAATCATCAGAACTGAACCATTACAAACTTGCATATATAGACTGTGCTAAAGGTAGAGTTCTGACAACATTCACTGAAGTGTCATTGTAATTGTTATTTTGTATTTCCATTGGAGAATGCATGACAAGACTGATTTCTATAGCTATGACAAATAAATAGCACTGCATTTTTTATCATATTTTTGACCTTGAGTAGACTTCTTAGACTAAAGTTACTGTAAAAAAAATGACATGAAATGAAACTTGTAGGAAACGAAACACTAACTGAATTTTTTTAGGTTCATTCAGAGTTGATTTGACAGAGTTACCCTATAAAAGGCAAAGAAATTAAATCCACCTGAAATTTTCTTGGACAAAAAACGTAAAATAAGGCCCATAGTTGTTATATATATTTCAGAATCCATAATTTTTCACTGAACAGCAAAAATAATAATTTCCTATAAAATATGTTTTAATTTTTTAAATAATTTTGTAATAAAAATTTATTTTGAGATGGGAATTGTGAAACAGAACTGATGTGAGAATGACATTTCTATGAGATTTGATTTAACCTACATTCATAGTGTGATCACATGAATGTTGTCAAAACTCCAGCTTTAACAAAACCAGCATGTACACTAATATTTGCATGATTTGTTACTGTCCAGTTTCATCACGGGACTTTCAAATTATTACTTGCCTTCCAACTATATCAGGCTGAGACCACAGAGCATCATCATCATCTTGCATAAATTCAGTCTTCAATTACTTGCTGTGAGCATACAGCCATGTTTAAACACATATTGAATTTTCAGAAGTAGAAAGTAAAACCTGAGAATGACTAATATTTCTAAATTTTTCTTTAAACCTTGATAGTCATATCTCATTTCCTCCTCAAGTGTATTAAAGGGTCAGACAGATTTATTTGAATAATAGTTCATCGAACTTTAGCCTATCAATAGCTTAGAACACAAAGAATCTTGTAATGTTGGTCAAAATGGATTTTATTCTTGTTTAAAATTAGCAATATGTTGTAATATTATATTCATTTTTATTACAAGTTTTATAGGTACATAACCAGTGTGAGATATGGCATTCTTGGACATAAACACTAACTGCTAAATGTCATTTTCTAGTTTAAATATTATAAACTCATTAAATGTAATTCATCAATTATTCTAATAATACTGGTGTACATGAACATGTATTACCTGCCTTCCAACTCTGTCAGGCTGAGGCCACAAAGCATCATCTTCTTGCATAATCTCAGAGTCTTCAATTATTCGCTTCAGTTCTTCCATGACACACTTGTGGACATAAGCCTGTATTGAAATACGTATTGTGGAAAAAATGTTTAATTTTATAATTTAAAGGTTCATTAATCACTAGTGACAAGTGGTATTTTTCAGAAAGTAGAAAATTACTGAATAATAACCACAGAAAATTATATTAAAAAACAAACTTACAGCTGAAAAGTTTGAAATATTGAAAATCTTATGATCTTATGCCACAAAACTACATGCATCAACACCTTTTATCAACTATTTAAAACTGTTCTCTCATACCATTTATGTTACTTGGAATTAAAATAGTAAAAACAAGTAAAGCATACTGACACATTTCAGAAAAACAAGCACAGCAACAGTACAATATATAAATAACTATACAACATTTGCAGTTCACTGTGGAATATCATGCTTTGAAAATGAAAGTAAATATTCAGATTTTGTATTTACAACAAATAAGAACATTGTATATATATGTCTGTTAAAGATTTCTTTTTGACCAGTGGTGAAATTGAAAAGAGATTCTGTGACATAGAGGCCTAATGGATTCCTTGATTGGTTGTACCCTCTGCTGTGGACTGCAGTTTCACCTATTCAAGGCCCGTCAGCACAGCTTGGGTCAGCATACCAAACAAATACCATCAAACTTCTTATAATGGTGAAGTGTATATATCTATGGGGATTTGAGTCCATTTTACTCCACCATATAATAACCTAAATTAATTTCGATATATGAATAATGTTATGACATATCGTCACATTCATTATTCAATATTTAACTCACACACCTGTATATATACATACACAAGCATTAAACAGTTGGTCCACTGCATACTACTGTATAATGAATTAAACAGAATGTCATAACATTATTTACATACCTAAATTAATTTAGGTTACTATATAGTGAAATAAAATGGACTCAAAACACCACAGGAATAAAGACATTGTTGGTTTCTGTAGAGCTATTTAATAATCTAATGTCAATTTCACACACGATTTGTTTTGAAAGAACAAAGAAAATGATATTCTTCTTAAAACAACTTACCTCTTTCCTGATCATTGTGTCATTCTTATAATTGGAGTTGTTGGCATACCGTAACTTTCCTTAAAAAACAAAAGCTTTAAATGAGGAGTGCTTCATGATTCACATATACATTTGAATCATGACATGTTTATACTCATATTAAATTAGTCCATATCTGCATTTAATGGCAAATGACATAATATTTTTAATTATTTATAACTGTAGTTGTAGAAGAGTTGTAAAGTATCTTCTTTAATAGAATCCAAAAAAACACACAAGCACTTCTTCAGACTAGATTCTTGTTTTGGCAAGTAATTAAGAAAAAATTGAAATTCACGTTGATATATTGTAATGACCCTCTTACGTGAAGAATCCTCTGAAATTAGCTTTAGCATTGATGATTTGGTTACTACAGCATTTGTTTAAATGCTAGGGGTTCCATGGTAGTCCTGGAGGTGACTATCACTTGATATATTACAACTAATACAACATTTCATCATCATTATTAACATTTTATTATTTGAAATTCAGTGTCGCATGTTTAACATAATTGTGTAATTCAAATTTGAGTGTCAGAATTGTGTACTTTCCATTTTGATCTATCAATGCAATGTTGCTATAATTTCGGAAAGTATTTAAAAAGTTATGACCAGTAGAGGTAGGCAATTACTAGAATTTGTTAATCAATTATTCATGAGGCTCATCAATTGATTACGTTCGACTGATTATTCTTACAGGAGATGGCTAAAAACACTGATTATTCTCATATAATCTGAGTTGACTGAAAAAAGAAAAAGGCAAAACCTCTTTGTTCCAATTTTTATTTTTTAGAGATAGTCTGAAAATTTTCTATTAGGTGAATCACTACTGTCAAGATAACCATGCACTGCCAATTTTTATTTTTTAAATATACAGTAATCCCCAGTGATCTGTGTAAATCAAATAAACTGATAATCAGATAATGAAAACATGGTTTGCTATCAGTATCATTGATAATGGTAATCATGTTTTTTATTTAGAACATATCACAACTGAATTTTAAAATCATTAAGTAGCTAGTTAACCAATTTATTCAGCTATATTGTTCGAATACAATAACCATAAAAATAATATTCAATAAATCAGGATTTAAATAATTAGACTATTTTGCAGTTACCTAATGTACTAATTAAATCTAATTAAAGCTTACCTGTATTCTCGTCTAAGAAAATTTCTGTAGCTTTCAAACCCAATTTAACACACAAATACTTCCATTACAATTGTAAACTTTCCCAAGAATCCATAAACTACTGCTCAAACCATTATATTTATTTTAGAACGATGTGGAAAGTTTAATTCTTGCTCTATCCAATCATGTTAAAATATTTTTATAGCTTTTTTTATTAAGATATGTTTCATCAGTAAATATCTAATCATTTGATGTGCTATCATAAGAAGATGGCAAGAAAAAGAAAACTTGAAACCCAGGAAATGGATAATATACTCTCAAGGGAAGATTATTTTTTTTGCTAAAAACCTGTTATTCTTTGGGATTGGTAGAAAAATTCTAAAAAAAACTGACAAATCTGTTGTTTGCAAGGAAAACTCTTTGGATCTGTGCAGAAATGAAAATCTAAATACTTCTATAATTTTACATTAAATAAATGTTGGAAAATAACAGAAAATTGATTAAAATATTTTTGAGTTAATGTTACAAAAATAAGAGTTAGAATTAACACATAAAATTGACTTTGAAGTTTAAATTAGGAATAAGTTACTTTGTTAATCTCAAACTGAAGTACATGAAAATGTATCATACATGTGATGTTTTACAAACCCTGTGACAAGCTGAAAAAGCAACTCATAAGATTCAGTAGGTTTCTCTCTAATACATTCCAAAAGAATGATGTACTCTATTAATACTAGTGAATATTTGTTGATGAAAATTAGCATATTACTCCATGATATTTTCAAACAACTTTTCATATAAAGTTTTAATAACTATTACCCTAAAAGAATCTCACAAAAAATATTTTAAAGAACATAACTAGTTTCAGCCATATACCTGTATTACGCATCAACTAAATATATCATTCATTGTTGGAAATAAAACTGTTTATTAAAACATGTGCAAGATCACATGATATTTGACCAACACTGATGTTCATTGTAAAATAGAATAAAAAAAAAAAGGATTGCAATATGATGTACTTATCAAAAACATTTTTGAAACATAAAATAGATTATTAATTGTAAAATACTTCATGAAATTTTTTTTAATGTTAATATTTTCCTAAATTGAAAATGTATTTCCAATAATACTTATCTCCGCTGACACTTAGAGCTAATAGTTGACTGTCAGGGTTTCTTCTTTGCCCATATAAACATTAATCTGAAATTTTATCGCTTGCTCCAGTCTTTTATACCCCAATTAAGTGCCCTTGGTGATACATGTCTTGTGATACTCTCCACCTATGTCAATTCGCTCTCTATCCTGACTGTATATAAGCACCTCATTCAGATAATTTTATCACTTTTTCGAGACTGACATCATCCCAGTCTCTAATACATGCTCTTAGTGGGGAGGAAGAGTGGAAGAGTGTCAGCAAAGGTAAGTATTATTTAAAATACATTTTCAATTTAGGAAAACATTAGCTTCCAAACATACATACCTCCACTGCCACTTATAGCTAGAATCTTACAGTGAGAAGGTGGATGGGCCGGTGAGGACATAATCCATACAGAAAGCATCTGCATAGATCATGGGTGTACTAAGATAAGAGCAGTATCAGAGTGGGGGAACCACACTACATTCAGAACAGGTATGCTCTTAACCCTGAACTTAGTTCCTGTATCAAGGATGGAACTGTACATCAGTGATCATCACTATAGGCCAGCCCCAACCAGATAGTCGAGGTTCCACTACTAGGGGTTGGAATCAAGGGGTCTTGGTCCCTATCTCCCACGTTGGTGGCTAGGGCAATTAGACTGCAACATTATATATAGATATAATTTTGATTGGATCCCAACCTGTAGCCACAGAGTGATGCATTCTGAACTACTGGAATCATGATGAGAAAGTAAGCAACTCCGAAGTGAACAAACCTTCTCCTCCACCTGAAGAAGCCCAAAAGGCAACACCTTGGGCTCGGAATGAGGGGATCGTGTATGCCTTACTCAACCAATGGAACAGAACTCATCCGGTCTGGAATTATGAACATTCATCCTCACTCCCCAATCGAGTGGGCTAGGAGCCTTCTACTTGCCCCAGGAATTAGGGGAGGATGTGGAACAACTGTGCTCAACCAAGGACCAAGAATGGGACCATTCCGTGCCCAGAATTACGAGGAGATAGTAGACCTCCTTCCATGAACAATATACTGATCAATAAAGAGCCATGCACACCTCAATTGGATAGCTGAGCATCAAATCTGAACCAGTACTATGAGTAGGTTGGTGCCGCCCCTACCAACATCTGGGAAAACATTGAGGAACCCAGGTAGGAGAGCCCCAACTTCATCCTCTTCTCTAACACTCTGCAGGAGAGTCCTTTGTCCACCACCCCAGTGACTGGAAAACAGGTGTGGTAAGGACTCCCTAGTTCCACAAGTAAAATATGGGGGGGGGGGGGAGTAATGCATGTTGGGGAGTCCTGAGGAACAGTGAACCAAGTTCCCTAAATTTTTAAAAGCAAACCAACCCCAATTTATTCAGCCCAATGAACTGAAGGCTTGGGCAGGGTGACTTTTAGCTTTACTCATGACAGTCCATGCGTGGTGGTCCATTTTTACAGAGCCTATTGCTACCGGTAGTAATTATAGTGAAATAGTGGTTGCTAGTGCAGAAATGGTTTGATAAAAGCAACTCTTGTCTGAGCAATACTTACCACTGAGTGGGATCCTGTGAAAACAAGGTAAGTGTCAAAAAGGCTTATCATTCTTAATATTATATATAGTAGCAGTATTTAGTAAGTAGGTTGAATAATATGGGTGTTGGGCTAAGGATTCTTCTACAGTATGTGTCTGACTTGTTACCGATAAATTCAAAAATAAATGAATACAATGCACTCTGCTTGTTTTAAAATAATATATTCCAAACAAGTTAAATGTATGTACAATTTTTTTTTACAGTATGCATATCATATTTGTATCTTGAATACAATACATAGTTTTCTTCTTGTCAAAAGTCCACTTAGGCTTATTCAATTGCTATAGTATTTCGGTTGACAAGCCGAATTACCTTACTCTATTTCTATCGCACTAGTATTCCGTGTATAATTCACTTACAATGAGTTACTACAGTCGTATACTGCTCTTCCAATAATCATCTGGTCCTCATACTTCAGATATTGTCAGTTCCTTTTGTTAAAGTGCACTCAGGCCAGTTCAACTACTTTAGGACTCGCTTTAATGAAATAAACTATACTTCTTATCTCTTGTAAAACTGTTAGCTTTCCTCTAACATATTAATCATTAGGCCTTTCACTCCTAAGGTAGATAACTTTACATTTAACTTTCCTTGGTCAAACTTCTACTTCCTGTGACTTTATATTCTCGTCTGCTCTGTTTGCTGTTCCTGCTTGTCTCACACTATTTATGTATTTATCAATTAATTGTCTGGTCACCTTCTAGAAATCTTTATATCCTCAATGTCAATAAATTTCATGCAACGTTCAATAGCATCAAAATTAATGAATTATAAACACAACTTCCAATAATCATCAGCTTTTAACTCTCTTATTATAAAAAAAACTAAACAATCATGAAATATTAACTCACAAAATTAATTAATACTACCTACACTAAACAGTTTTATATCATGACAGTAAGGGAACCTGAAAGGTAGAAATAAAAAATACTCACCCCTCTGGATAATCTAGCAGAAATAATGAGGATAGCTACAGGAGGTAAGCAAAAACCTTCAGATGAAGAGACTGCCAGATCAGGCAAATAATGTGAGATAAAGGTGTTGGGGGAGGTCCACATACCAGTCCGCAAAATGACCTGCAGCGGGCAATTTGACTGGGCTGCTAAGGACATAGACAAGAGAAATCTGATTGGATGTGACTCAGAGAAGATACCTCACCTTCAAAGAGAGCCCAGAATAAAGGGTTGTCTAGTATCTCCAAAGGTATAAGTGCAAGAAAAAACCCTTCAAGACCCTCTCTGAACATGACCAAGATGGAAATTTGATTAACATAGATAAAGAAAAAGTGATCAAATGAATCGGAGAACAGGATTGAAACCCTTTCCCATCTGACAGTGTTGGGTAAGGAGAACTGGTCTGAGGATGTAGAGTATGAGAAAGTGGTCTGTGGACAAATAGCACAAATCACTTTGACCAGTGATGTCCATAGGTCTGCAGCCACAAAAAATAAACCCACAGGTAAAGGGGATACATGGGATATAAGTCAGGTCACAAACAGGTGTAGTGAAAGAACCAATAACCTTAATCTACCCAGTAGGTAACTGGAATGATCATTTGAGACCAACTACCCAAAACAATGAGAGGAATCTGGAGAGTACTGGAAACTCAAAAAATTTGTAGTTGCAATAATTGAATGGTAATTGATAAGGCTGCTATAAATAATGGCGATTGGGAAGAAGCAAATACATCTGTCAAAGAACCAAGTCAAAATACAAGTTATGGTTGATATCACAGATTGAAAATGATTCAACCTCCTCTCAATAGAACATTGCTGATAAGCAGAAACTGAGACAGATACATGGCAACCTTAGAAATTAAACCACAATGCCATGTGAAAGACAGCATAATCTCTATGCCATTTCCAATCATGGCTGCCTCCACAGAGAGAGTATAAAAATGAAGTGGAAGAGTTGGACACACCAGAATGGACCACAAAAGCAGAAATCCAGGTGTAGCAGCCAATCTGGTGCAATCAACAGGATTTGACAAAGAGTTGGAACAAATCATATTCGTACCTTGGATAACATATGAAGTGGAGAGAAGGTTGAGAGAGGTAATTTCATCCTGTCCAGATGGAAAGTATTTACTGCCAAAGCCCAAAGATGAGGTACTGGAGACTAAATTGCCAGTAGTTGGGTGATCCAATGAGAGGCCAACTCACTAATTAAAGTTGCAAAATGAAAGGCAATCTAACTGAACCTTGCAATGCAACATCTACTCTGTCGGGAGAATCTATTTGGATTGAAACAATGGACCTGCTACCACATGCATCACCCATGGAACATGGCTAGCTAAAAGGATGATAAAATAAAACTAGTTCTGATATAGAAGGTCCACAATTTGAAAGTAAGAAGCCCCAGACCACATGCCTCCTTAATGAGAAACACAAGACACCATCACGAAATAGTCAGAGTAAGGATGACAATTTACTCCTTAAGAAACTCAAACCATGAGGCCTTGCCTGTTGAAGAGCAAGAAGGACAAAAAATTGTGTAGGAAATCCTCGTCATCCATGCATAGACTCTGGAATTCATGACTATTGATATATGTATCCCATCCCTGAAGCCAGGCATTCTTGAATAGAATGGAACTCTGAATGAGGTGACAGTAGAGGAACCCAAATTGTAGTAGTGTCCCGACTTAACAACCCCTCGAGATCGAAGAATGATCCAAAATAAGGCAACTGGAAAAACCAAAAAATAGATGTGTATGGTCCCTAGTTGCTTAAAGACCAAGTTGGACATCTATCATCCAAGTAAAAAAATCATCACAGATTGAGGAATGAGTAACTTGTGATCCTTGGAGAATCTAGACATTTATACTGACAAAGAAGATCGATGACTGGACACCAATCTCCTGTCTTCATAGGCCCAACAACTAAGAGGAATAAAAATTCTGAAGAATTAGCCCAACTCTCTTACTTCCACCAGACCAGCCACACTCAGATAACCCTAAAACCAAGTTCTCAATCCCAAGGAATTGCAGGTGACAGAAACCCAACAGGTTGGATGGATAATAGTGGGGAAGATATGAACTGAATGACCAATTATGACCCAAGGATATGCAGAACTTCTGGACCTATGGTTAAGCTTACCACACGTCCACAAATTCTTGGCACCAAGACCCCACAGCCCCTGGAGGTATACAATAATCACTGATGCTGCTGGCGATCCAACTAAACAGTGGAAACCTTGGATCAAGACAAAAGCTATTCTGAGTACCAATGTACATAGAAGCTGATGTCGGGGGTCAGTACTAATGAACAGGGGTGGAACTATAACTCCCCTTGATGAGCCGATGAAATTCGAGACTTCAACAACAACTAAGAGGAATGTAGAAGCTGAAAATTGAACCAATGTGTATGCTAACAATGGATCTAGCTCATCCTATTTGAAGCTGGTGATTCTAAGAGTCTTCTAACAAAGTGAAGTGAAAGGAAACAAAATGATGAAGTTGAGTTGTAGGTCCATAGGCTTACCCTGTCCCATCAGGGGACATAGACCTTTATAGGTGAACTACTACAAACTCCACCTTAGAACCCCAAAATGTAAGGAGCAGAGGTATTATTTGAGAGTTATAAAAATGCCTCCACCTGGTGGTAGTAGGTAAAATCATGAAACTCCAAAAACGTATCAGATAAGGCCTAACTGTCCCTTCATGTAATTAAGAAGTAAACCTTCCAGCACGAACCATAATATCCATGTATGGAGAAAAAACTAAAAATTCGCTCCCAGACCTTTTATCTATCAATTAAATTGCAGGCTCAAAAGCAACTGGGAAAAGCCTAAAACATCCCACACTCAAAGAACCAACAGAAGAAAAACAAATCAAAGGCAGCTTATCCCAAAGTGGCCTCCTTTTTGTTTTGTTTTTATAAGTCATTTAAAAACCTCAATGATTATCATTGATAGGAACAGCATTTTGTTAGGTAAAGTAAGTTGTTTTGTTAGAGCAAAGCAACTTTGGATCATCTGCCATCTCCACCCTAAGAAATCAAATCCCGGACTCCAGAGCTGTACATCAGTATTGTTGGTCAAAGTTTGCACATTCTTAAATGTATTTTGAAAAATAATTTATTTTCTAGCAATGAAAGATATATTCAATAATTAACTGATACTTTATGTAAGCTTATGACTAAACAATGTGTGCTTTTTAAAATATTTTATTTGTAATTTTTTAAGGTAATAAAGTTTATTAACTTAATACAAAAAGCTGTTTGAAAATGTCTATGTACCCCCAGAGTATCTCTATGTTGTACTTCATAACTTGATTATAATCAGGAAAATACTAAATATAACAGACTAGTGAAATTAGCAGCAAGTATAGGTTAACATAAGTTATGTACACTTATTATTGGGATTAAAGTTTATGATTTTATATGAACACAACTATCAATCATAGGATGGTTTAGCATACAGTAAATTTGAAGTAAATATTATAAAAACACAATTAAACATCAATTATTGTGTGTCACGTGGTATGTTAAATGCGGCACTAGTTCAAATTAGATGTCAAAATACAAAGTATACAGTTTCGTATGAATTAAGAACTCAAATTACCGATATTGACAAGCTAGAATATAAAAAAGAACCTCTCATCTTTTCTGTTTGGCAAGATATTACTCATGTAATGAATCAAACACAGTGGCACCCCACTCACCTTTTTCCAATTTTGGAAATGTTCCCTTATATACACTTACTTCTATGTATGACATGAATAACCAATCAACAGCTTAGAATGCCCCCCTAGTGGCCTTCTTACCCATTTTAAAGTCCTAGGATGCTATCTCTTTCTTTCAAACTAACATTTCAAGGAGGTTGGTTGTCTTTAGTCTACTCGAAATTTCATATTTCTTTAGACTGATATACAGCTTAGTTACTAAGCTTGATAAATTATAGTGAAATTCTATGGTATTGATATAGTAATTTATGATTTTTTGGTTATCTAACTGTATGTATAAAATCTAAAAAAAAATATTTCATTCCCTATCCT
>NW_013666088.1:436859-437673 GCF_000517525.1 Limulus polyphemus
ATCTACGACAAAGTTGCACTTTTGGCCATCCAGCTTTCCTGTCATCACGTAGATACTATGTGTGCTTGCCATTTTGGGACTTTCACAATGGGGGTTGGTGGGCGTTCCTCAACACTAACCACTACTGGTTTCCCGAAGTTGACATATTGGTAGTATTCTTCTTACACTGTCTCTTCATATGTCCTTGCTCTCCACAGTTCCAACAACCTTTCTGGGTAGCAGCCCTTCTTGCCATCTTCCTTGTTTTGAAGTTGCCGGCATTGAGCTCTCTTGTGCCCAGGTTTATTACAGTCCCAGCAAAGTCCCTCAAACTTCTCTGAAAGCTGCCCTTTTCTGGCCTTGAATCCTGATGACTGTACAAACCTTGGTACCTCTGTGCTGGACTGAACATATGATTTGAATTCAATAGCTCTGGCCATTGCGTCCTGCATAGTATAGGGGTGTCCTTGCTTCACTTGTATTTTCAGTTGGGGACTGTCCAAGGCGTCTATAAACTGATCCATCAGTAACAGTTTGAGGACATCGGGTGGTGCAGCTGGGTAGGCCTTGTGTGCCATACTTTCCAAATGCTCTCGTCCTAAACCTAGCCATGTAGACTTCAGACTGATTTGAAGTTTCATATCTGATTTCTAGAGCAGCTACAAGTGCTCTATAGTTGTGCTTGTCGTCTGCTGACAACTGTTCAAGTATTTCCAGTGGTTGTCCCTTCAAGCTCGTTGCCAGGCACGCTGCTTTCTGCTCTGTCCATCCATTCATTTCTGTCAGGAGCTCAAATTGTGCTTTATATGCTTCCCACGGTGCCTTCCCATCGAAT
>NW_013666088.1:438641-466916 GCF_000517525.1 Limulus polyphemus
AGATTTAAGCTATTTAGTCTAAATATTTATGTCTTTGTGTTATAATTTGTTGTCATTCTAGAATAAAAGAGGCATAATTCATATTTATTTACAAAATTTTATGGTGGTTACGAGATCAGTCAAATCTACTAAACCGGTACAGAGATTCGTTACTTAAAATAACAGATAAAATATAGTTTTTTCTTAAGAAAGGTTTGATAACTATCTGGACAAAAGGATTTAGAATGTGAAATTTGAAGTTTTCTGATGTGTAAAAGTATTTTTTATCTTAAAATGAAAATTAATTTGCATGTTGGTTAAGCAACATGTAAAATGAAAAAAAAGGCATGAGAATAACATTGTTTTACAAAAAAAATCATATTTTGAGTATGAAAGCATTGTAATATTTACTGATAATCTGCAAAATTTCATTAGCATACGCATACTAATTTAAAAATTATAACATGAAAACTATAACAAGCACAAAATGGTTACGAGGTCGGTACCAGGGACTAAGCCTGTGCTGAAAGAGTTAACAAAGACAGTTTAAAACTGGCTGTTCCTAGGCATGAGTGTGAGAATGGGTGTGAACTCGTACGCATTCACACTCTCATTCCCAAGATGTGCCCAGTAATGGTCAGTTTCAAATTGTCTTTGTTAATGTGAAGATGACCTAAGAAGTTAGAAATGTTGTTCTTGTACTTTATTTTAAAGTTTTTAATACGTATACTAGCCATCTCTGCTATACAATTATGCATTTTTGATACAAACTACTAACTTTAAAATAAATAAAATTATTACATTCATATTAACCAAACTAAATTAATATACACAGATTGTAAGAAGTTAATTTTTTTTTTCACAGCTATACCCATTGTAGTGAAAGAAAACAAAAACCTGTGACCGATCTTTGTATCGGTCACTAAAACTGATCCAATCTAAATAATTCACCAATATTTTCTGATCCAACTTTTAAGAAGATTGGAGTGGCAAGTTTGTTTAGCTATGAAAATATGCAATAGATTCAGGCATCTACATGATAGAATGCACAATATATCCCAAAATGAGAAGTTGTTTCTTGATTTGTTTAAAGTTTACAGAAAAAAAAAATGTAAGCAGAGTTCTTCAACTTCATTTAATATGTACTTGTTTTGTATTCTGATAAAAATGTCCTTTTTGTAGTCTGATAAGTGTGTGATATAGTTTACAATGAGTTTTGCAGTTTGACACACACCACTAACATATATACATTAAGAGATATCCAGACATGTGGAACACACAAATGCAGATTGTCAAAATCTGATCTGATATCGGGCAATCTTGGGGTACATCATCACAAATCTGATATTTCACTCAAGTGGCAGGCTTAGAAAACTACTTTTTCTTTTTTAATTGTGTGTATTCTAATTGTATTAGTATTTAATATTATCCACAGACTTTCCACGCTCAACTAGTATTTCACCATCTTTACAACACCCTGTGCATTTCAAATTTGTTTTAAAAACATCACAGTTGATCTCTTCACCAAAGAAGTTTGATAATTATGTGCACTTGTAAAGAAAGTATCTGACTATTTGCTAGAGTTTTGAAATAAACAAGAGAATACTCCCTTGAAAATCTTCATAATATCCCAAAGCATGGATATGTGAAGTTAAGCTACATTAAGCTACTTCTGAATGAGGAAGCTCATTAATTGACAAAAAAAAATTCTGTATTGTGGGAAATCAAAATGTGAAAGTTATACAAGAATACTGGGAAGCAACACTTGACCTCCAAATCAAAGGAATGAACTGCCAACTGTGTAATGTCATAGAGAATAGTTTTTTTTTGTTGCACTGTTATGTTTTTACATTCTAACATAATGGTAAATCTTGCCCAAACAAACCCTATCACATCATGTTACTGAAAATCAGTGCTCGAGCTGAGGTGGAACAAACCAGAACACCATTCCAGTTGTTAATTTTTTTTTTTATCAAATTGTTCCTGTTGTTCACAAACTAGATATCAAACCTGACTGTTCCACTTCTTAATTTTTTACAACTCAAACACTGCTGAGAATCAATGATATAACTAAGAAAGTTGTTTGTTGCACATTTGTTTAAGCAAATCAAACCCCCAAAAAAGAACCTTATATATCAATATTTTTGGTTGTTTCACCAAGTAGGATTACAGAAGAATGAGTGACAAGAAGTAGTAAATTACAATTGAAATGTTAAAAGTGAATTGCTTTGTTAATAAATAACATTCTTGACTTTATACAGCATTTATTTTAAATTTAAATGTTTCATAATAGAATGAAGCTGCAAGAAACAGCTTACAAAATGTAGAGTAGCTTTAGTAATAAACATTTCAAGTTACAATGTCATCAGTTTGTGTAAGGCATCTTACTTCTGCTAGAGGTGACTCAGGTTTGTGCAAAGCAGTTGTCTGTTGTTACAGGATGGCAGCTAGTTACTTGTTACCAGATAGTCATTTCCAAACAGTTACAATGTGTCAGGAAGTCAGATGAAGTCCATGCAACAAGGACACCCAGCGTAAAGATCATTAAATGTTCAAGATATCAAATTATTTTCCTTTCTTCTGATTCAAAAAATGTAGTATGGCATTTTGAGCATGAATAAAGTATTTCTATTTGCCAGAAAAAATAACTCTATAGTATAAGAAGTTATGAATTCCCCTTTTCCACACTTATCTGTTTCTCGCATTTACTATTGTCAACAGCAGTTCATTCCATAAGCCAAATACCTTGTCAGAAAAATAAAAATGTTGGAGCAGAAGCCAAGTCTGTCTTTTCCAAATCTTAACACTGTGCCCTCTCATCTGAAATAATCCCTGGAAAATCTTGTCAACTTTAATTAAAATCACCTCTTACCCTTTTTTTTTTTTTTATGAGATAATACATTAAGAACGTTAACATATTCCCATAAGATAGCTCTCCAATCCCCATAATCATTCTAGTAGCCCTCTGATGAATCATTTCAAATATTGATAAGCCAGTATCTTTTCTTAGATAAGAACAAAACTATACATTATCCCAAGAGAGATTCAACTAGTGATGTGTACAGTGAGATTTTACTTTTGTTGACTTGTTAACATTAAGTATGAAAATACTCCACTTCGCAACATGGGTCATCCACATTGGTAGGATTTCATTTAATAACAACACTTTGTTTTCTTCAATCCAACCATTCTACAAATCAATTTAGTAGTATTTCTCACCACCCCCCCCAGTAAAATTTTTGGGCTAATCTTTTTTGTCACACTTTGTCGAAAGCTCACTAAAAATTTAAGTACACCAATTTTATCAACCATATAGTTTGTAAAATCCTCCAAAACAATTAACTGGTAACTAAGATAAAATTTCACTTTCATGAATCCATGTGAATTTTCTTTTATAATATTATATTTTTAATACATTACTTTGCAAAGCTTCTTTCATCAAATTCTCTTGAAGTTTCCCTCTAAAGAAATAAAACTAATGTGCCCATAATTCCCAAGACAACTCTTACCTCCCTCCCTTCAAAACAGAAATAAGAATAATAATTCTCCAATCCTTCGGCACCTTCTCAGTCTCACTGCATAATGTATTACCTACCAAAAATGAGAGACTTGCATATCTTATCTTTCACCTCTGTTAAGACACTGGAAAAACATCGTTTGGCCCGGTTTTTATTTTCTAAATCTTCAGTCTTTCATTTTACCACAAAGTGATTAATAACTACAAGATTCAAATTAATTCCAGCATTTCATATACAATGCTCAGGGTCAGGATTATATATATAGCCAACATCCTATCTAGTGTCTTGTAAAAACAGAAAATAATACATTAAGCTTCGACCTGGCGCTACACATAACGTGCAAATTCAGTTAATTAAACTAAAAATATAGTAAAAGTGACGGTTAAACAATAACTATTTGAACTTACTAACTTAAGTCTTAAGAGTTTCAGACTTTAGTTGGGTTATCATGAAAATGGCGAAATATAATAAGAAATCATAAATTTATACTGATAACTGGCAACAGTAACTAAAATTAGAAACTTTAATTTTCATTACAGCTTTACATACCATCGGGGCGAAACTCAAATTCCAAAAATTCATGTCCAAATTTTCCTTTGTGACCAACATAATATCTCAGATAAAAATCTTTCGACATTCTGGGGTTTACACTTAGGCCTAAAGACAACCAAATTCAGTATCAGAACTAAAAAAAAACGCTGAATAGAAGCGCTAACAGCGCCAATTTAATCTCGAGATTCAAATGCTAGTGTGTGTTATATATATATATATACAATTTGCTTTAACCTTATTTATAAGTAAACCGACTCTCTTATTTCTATGCGACAAAAATAAAATTATGTGGTGAATAATTTTACAATATGCATCATAAATGTCTGGTTACGCAGCAGAATGAAAAAACTGATGTAGTGATTACTGATTATGCGGCAAAATGTCAAATTAATATATAAATATCGCCCCTAGTGGATCAGCGGTAAGTCTGAAGGCTTATAACGCTAAAAACCGGGCATCGATGCCCGTGGTGGATATATCACAAATGGCCCATTGTATAGTGTTGCATATCTGCTTGGTTGTTAATTTCCCGTAGAAATTCTATCCGAGAAACTTCAGCGATACAATTCATTTCTTGATTAACCCAGTTTATTCTTCCTTGATACAAACTTTGTAATACACAAAATTTCCACAGTCACTTTAAACTTAACAACCTTTATAACACACGCTATAAATCACAGTGATTCACACACTTTACTCACGGTGCCTACTGTTCGCTTGATTCAATTATTTATCTTTTCAATCACGCTGGTTTTTCTCGCCAGGCTTATATAATAAAAAGAGAATATCTCGATCAGACTAGAGTTGCCAGGCAAATTCGTGATCCTTCGAGAAACTCCAGCGCGCATGCCCCCAGCGTCATGTGATTTTCGTTGTCGTAATAATAGCTTTTGTGCTTAATAACAAACAAACACTAAAAATATCTTAAAACAATCACATTTAGGAGTACGTTAGAATAATTAACGTAATTCCACTATCATCAACAACTGAGCACTTACTCTTGTATTATATAAATCAATAGACACGATTTTAGACTTCATAAGTCTTTTGACAGGACAGGAATCAGACTATTTGGGCAGTAGGCACCACTCGCTAAACATCAAAACACAAAGTCAAAAGTTATAACTCTTGTGATGCTGACCTAGATTATATTTTACTCAGACTTTAATTATGTAATCAACCATAATTGATTATACAGTCATATGTAAATTATATAAAATCTCCATGACCATATATATCCTACGTGCTTTCATGTTCTTTATGAAATGTCTTTATAGAAATTAGTTAACAATTCTTATAACTATTATCTCACCTAAGTCTTTTATGTACTTTACACACCGCTTTGGCACAAACTAAACTTGATACAGACAACTCTAGGTTATAATTCGCTAGTTCTCAAGGCCAACTCATATTGAACATCCAGGTTACGTGAGGTCGACATCCGTGCCTATATATCTCATCATATTCATTAAACCTTACCCTTCATTGTCCCGTTGAAGAATAGTAAACTACTCGAAAGCGCTCGAGTTTTGAGCCTCGTTTGAAAACATTGCTGTATTTTCTTTTTGTTTCTTTTGTGATAAAGATTGTGTTCAGTTAGTTACAATTGTACAGTCTCATTTTTTTCAAACAAACAAAGGAGACTCTCTCAATTTATCAAACACAGAATACCAGTCTTATTTCCTGGTCGATGTTGTTATTAGCAAGGATAAGTATATGGCACTTTTAGAGAAATCAGTTAACCTGAAAATACCAACAAACTGTTAGAAAGGAGAAATTTTGGTGCCATGACAACAGGATTTATTTCAAAGTTTCTGTCTTAACAATGTGCATACTTGGCCTTGTTTAATACCTTGAGTTTATCGAATTCCAATTAATGCTTTTATGGTTAAAACGACTTATTCTAACTAAGAGGGAGAGCGTGTCACAGAGAGTGTGTATAGGAGAATTGTGTAGAGTCAAGGGGAAGTCCTCCATTAGATATAAGACTTTTATTCATGATGAGGAAGTCTCTGACATCATTCAGACTCAAGGGGATTTGCTTATGTCTGGAGCAACTAGGCCATTTGAACAGATCTAACCCCTGTGGATTGATTTCGGTGGAAGAAAAGGACAAATGACTGAGAGTTGTTGAAGTGGAATGGTGCCTGGAGAGTTCAAGACCACATGGGAATGTCAGAACACAATAGCCTCAATTCTGATCCAAACCATTGGTAGCTTGTGTAGAGAGGCTTCATCTGTTATTGATGGGTGATCTCCATCAGTAAGAATTGTTTCTTCAACAGGTGAGACAATGGGCACCCACGGGCGATGACCATGAACTATGGGCTGAGGTACTTTCAGGCAGCTTGTGATAATCGTAGTCATGTACATCTGTATGACAAGCCACTTCGAGTAGGTTGCACCCTGTAGGCCAAGGAATGACAACAAATCTGTGTATTGGAGCTTCCATCCAGAGCTGATAATATCAGCAGCATCTTCATCTGGCATAGCTATGGATTCCATGAGGGAGAGGCTTTGGTCAGCTGTCTAGGTCAATGTGAGCAAGATCAAACAGATCATTGTCCCAATGTTCAAAGGAACAGCTAAAGAAGACCTATATCCGTTCCTAAAGTGTTTCAAGCAAGTAACTGCCTGGAATGGATGGACCCAGAAATATGTTTTTCAATACCTGGCCATGATCTTAGATGGTCTGGCCCACAGCAGTGCTGAACACCTGTACAAGACAAAACAGGACGAATGGGAGATAGTTGTGTATGAGCTGTGTCACTGATTCGACTCTGTGGAGAATTAACTAATTTATAGGGCTTAAAATAGATTGGCTCCAAGGGGCTGGCTGCAGATACAAGCAATATGCACCAAATACATTCAAAACATACCAAGAATATATTCTGCGGAACACGAGGACTTCCCAATGAACTTATGCAACAGTACTTGGAGATGAGAGAAAACCTGGAGCTCATAGAAGTAGTATTTATTGCAACACACTTTGAAATACTCACTTTAAGATGGCCACCAGAAAGGAAAAAGCTTACAATGACAACTGTATTGGCAGCGTCACCAGCATATGGTGATACCCAAGTATCTCCACCAAATATAGCTTAAACAAACCAAAAAGCTAAAAAAAATAGTCACCCACAACTTTTGGATTGTGATACAGCTAAACACAAATTTTGATATTATGATGCAACTACACTGGTCTCCAATAAGTGGGCAGTGCTACCTTGGTTCACCTATGGGGTAAACACCATAACAATGTCCAGCTATAGGTATATGCCACAGCAAGGTCCAACCCATGGGGTATGTGTTGAAGCAAGGGTACATACCACCAAAAGATCTGCCCATGGGATACACACCACAGCAATAGCTAATGCCTCTGCCTGGACATTGCCCAGGATAGAAATAGTGAAGAATCTGCTTTGCTTATGGACTAGAGGAAGAACAGCCCATAGTTTGCTAAACAGCAAAAATGGCAGAGATATCAGTTTCAATCAATGGCTCAGCAAATGCTAGCCAATCCACAATGTTAGTACTTTGCTAAACAGCAAAGTAGGTAGGGTTATTGGTACCTGATAAATACACGAATGGCATAGATTCTGGTGGACCTTGTGATCTTTCAAGTTCTCCAAGTTAAACCACTGCTAAAGCCGGTGATTATTGACTTTATTCTGATAAATGGTGATAGAATAGACATTTAGAGAAGAAGTGGGTATCCAGCTTAGTCTAGGAGATGCTTTTTTATCTTGGATCTAGAATTGGCATCTTTGTGGAGCTTGTTTATCAGTTTTGTCTGTGCAGCAGATAAGCTGATGTTTCTCGAGAAAGCCATCTAGTGACAAATAAATCAAGCACCAGGAACAGTAGACATCACAAATGTATGAAGTGAAGGGAATAATAGTACCTCCAAATGCACAAAGTTATTCTTTTTAATCAAATGGATCAACAATTGATGTCTCAGTACATATAGACGCAGGTGAAGCTTGCCCAAGAAAGTAATCACTGAACCAACTTCCTTGTAGCACTAGCAAGTACGAAATACAGCAGATGCTACAGTATGGAGCCATTAAACCTTCTAGATGGCCTGTCATCTCCAGTAATGATTGTAAGGAAGAAGGAAAATACACCAAGATTCTGTGTTGAGTTTAAATGGGTGAGCCTGGTCTATGCCGGCAATGTTTTAGTACTGTCCACATTTTCGAGTCCATGTCTGAGAACCTGAAGATAGTATTCCAATGCGTATAAAAAATAGGCTCAAAACTGAAACCAGGAAAATGTTTCCTCATGTGAACAGAGGTAAAGTTTATTGATCACATTGTTGGGAGAAATGAAGTCTCGACAAGCCAAGCTAAGACAGTTGCAGTAAAAGGCTGGCTTTTACCCATGATGAAACAAAAAAGTCTGCAGTTTCCTCGTTTCACATTTTATTACCACTACTGACAATTTATGGCCAATTTCTTTAAAAAAGCAGCGCAATTGTCAACTATCACAATATTGGAAGCACACTCTGGATGGAGTGAAAAATGTGATTGGGTATTTTGATCTCTAAAGCTTGCTTTGATGGGTGTTCCAGTGTTGGCCCATCCACCAGTGACAATAGTCTCAGAGCAGTGATATGACAGTTACAGGATAGAATGGAATGTATAATCGTGTTTGCAAACCATACATTCACGACATCCAAATGTAGATACTGAATGATAAAGAAAGAGCTGTTTGCAGTGGCTAGCTTCGTAAAACTCTATCAGAACTAGTTGTATGGTAGGACGTTCACAATATGGCTAGACCATGTTTCACTCAAGTGGTTAGTGAATTTCATAAATCCAAAGAGGTAATAGCATATTGGATAACGATATTGCAAGAATACAACTTTTCATTACTGTGGCCACGACATGGGAATTGGATAGACTATCTTACCATACAGTGAAACCTTGTCCACTCGTGAGATCCTAACCTTGAACATTGTATGGAAGTTGAAACTGTGTCTTGTTCAATCACAGAGAATGCAAACCATGAAGCAGAATACTTCACTGGCAGAAAAATGATGAAAATAACGCAATAGGAGCTCTGAGATGAGCAGTTGAAGGGCTTTGATGTAACATGAGCACTTTTTGCTGTCTAGAAAAGTCAAGCCGAACCAGCACTAGTACAGAAGTGTAGCATAAACACAAGTAACTTATATCACCTGTAAGAGCAATTACAAGTGCAAGAAGGTATGCTGTACGATTGCTATCAACTCACAAGGCGTGGTGCTCTGATAATGTTGCATAACACAACGACTGCAGGACACTAAGGTATCTCATGTAGCACTCATGTTGAAAGGACCAGTGACCATGATATCCTTTGATTGCGAGTTGAAAATGTGTATTACAGTCAGTGGTGTGCTACTGAGTGTGTGTGTGTGTGTGTGGAGGGAGAGTAAGTGGGGCATTTGCTACTCCATCTTTTTTCTTGCTCCCCTCAAATTTAATTTTACATACATAGAGAAAATATAATGTGTATAACAAGAAAACACATTCAGACTTGCACTATCATTATCAATAATCTTTTTCATGTATATTAGAACTCAACTGTTTTATTAAATTTTTGCAGTATGTTGACATAAGTGACAGCAATCGAGACCGTCCATTAAATGCTCGATCCATTTTGGCACAATTTGACCAGACATTCTTATACTGTATGCTGTTCCTGAATGACATTTTATGTAAAGCAAAAGGAGCGTCGGATATTCTGCAAAGTTCCAAGTTAGATTACTTGAAAGCAGCAGATTTCATTGAGAGTCTTCTTGCAGAGTTATATATGTACAGATGTGACAAGAAAGCTGCACACTATTTTCAACATTCCTCTAGCATTGCTACTAGAAATGACCAGAAATGTTGCTATCAGCGTCAGGTACAGAGCTCCACGTCCTCAAACATGGACAAATTTGTTGTTCTAATAACACTTGGGAAGCGGGAAGCTGTACGAGATTCATCTGATGCGAAATGAGGCATCTAATTTCCAACCACTGATAGTTTTCTTGGAGAAGTAAACAAACGATTCATTGGGAAAAACTCCAAATGCTCTACTCATTGTCAGCAATTGACCCTAAACCTGAAACATTCCTCGATTTTGAGACTATTGAACCTCTTGCAACCCCTTTTAGGATAAATCTTGAAACATACTAATGAAAATGAGGCAAGCTAACAGAATGTTTGTTTGATAATGGCTGGAGACGGCTTGAATGGGCAATGAAGAAAAACTTTAATATAAGTTTAACATAACAGCAAATGTACAACGTTTCGACAAAGTTTTGTCATCATTCAAGCCGTCTCCAGCCATTATTAGTCTCAAAGTGGGTTCCTCGTGATCGAATTAGAATGTTTGTTTGTTTGTTATGGATTTCACGCAAAGCTACACGAGGGCTATCTGCGCTAGCCGTCTCTAATTTAGCAGTATAAGACTAGAGGGAAGGCTGCTAGTCATCACCATCCACCGCCAATTCTTGGACTACTCTTTTACTAACGAATAGTGGGACTGACCGTCACATTATAACGCCCCCACGGCTGAAAGGGCGAGCCTTGTTTGGTGTGACAGGGATTCAAACCCGCGACCCGCAGATTGCGAGTCGAGTACCCTAACCACAGATATACTGTAAAGATATTCTGTTAGGGGCCCATGCAGGGTCCCTAACAAAATGAATGAGTGTTCAAGTGTGACATTCAAACCCTTATTTATGGCTTTTACCGAACTTTACAAGATTATAAAGACAGTAATAACTCTCCCAGTTAGCACAGTCGGCTGTGAAAGGATCTTTAGCAAGCTAAAATTGATCAAAAATCATCTTTAAATCAATATGGCAGATAAGAAACTGAAGAGTCTAGCAGTAATTAACGTGCAGAGAGAACATGCTCTTTCCATTGATTTTGATGTTGTTGACATATTTATTACTAAGTTTCCAAATACAAGATTAACGTTGATTTAAAGTTGAAGAGGAGGATCATTCCAGTTGATGTGTTGGTGAGCTTATGCTTTTGACCATTATTCATCAATCCTTTAAAGGAATAAAGAAGCTGAGTTTATCTGGAATTAAAGCATGTTTTCTTGATTCAGGGCCCAGCATGGCCAGGTGGTTAGGACGCTCGACTCCCAATCTGCGGGTCGCGAGTTCGCATCCCCGTCCCACCAAACACGCTCGCCCTTTCAGCCGTGGGGGCGTTATAATGTGGCGGTCAATCCCACTATTCGTTGGTAAAAGAGTAGCCCAAGAGTTGGCGGTGGGTGGTGATGACTAGCTGCCTTCCCTCAAGTCTTACACTGCTAAATTAGGGACGGCTAGCGCAGATAGCTCTCGTGTAGCTTTGCGCGAAATTCAAAACAAACAAACAAACAACTCTTAATTCAGTTCTGAGTTTTTTCAGTAAAAATATATTTTTATATCAACATGTTTTAGTTTGAAAAAAGGTGTGGATCTAATCAAAACCTGGTAGAATTGACTGTCTTTTCATATGTATAAGTATTTGTATATGCTACATTTTAATTTTATTTGTTTTGTAACAAAGATTATGTTAATTTTGTTAAAATTATCCAGTATCATTATTTCACACACATTAATAATACTTGGTTAAATTATCAAACATGGAAAGCTCTCCTTATTTCCTGATTGAATCTGCTGTTACAAACAGGTTTTGTAGGGAAATAAGTTAACCTGAAAGTACTATAACAACAACAACGGTCGATATGCTGCTCACTTCGTAGACCATTTCACCCTTAAGGTGTGGAATTCTGTAAGGCTTATCAAAGTACAGTGGTAAGTCTTTGGACTTATTACACTAAATATCTACAGTGTGCAGAGCACAGATAGCCCATTATGTAGCTTTGTGCTTAATAATAAATAAAAATACACACTACACTCATGACCTCAGGTGCCCATACAACCAGAAATTAGCTGGTGTTTGGTCCAATGAATGAGGTGGCCATTTACGAGGAAGGTGGCGTAAAATAATTCTTTCCTGAAAGCTATCTCCATCACGTTTTGTTGCTGAAGCATAGGAATAACATAGGTTATGAGAATTTTATGGTACCATGCAGCATCAACTGCGCAGATTTGCAGTCCGTGTGTTGACAGTTCTTTAAAAAAAAACTACAATTCAATAACAAAGTCAAGTGTGAACCATACCACACCATCACTTTAGCATCATGTATATATATTAGTTTCTGATAGATAATGCAGTTTCCCGGGTGGAAATTTCCAGGAAAGGTAAAGTGTGTTTCATTAGATATTAGCAGGCCATTGGGCATCGAGTTCCAGTCTTGCCAAAAATTGCAAAATCAACATGTCAGATTAAACCCGCTACCATCAGTGCTTAAACGTGATGCAGCTTGCAAGTAAACATTCGTCAAGTTGTCAAAAGCCTTACAAGTATTTAAAACAGGCAAATCAAAACGCTTGGCGACATAACGTGCAATGTTGCACATTTGTATCGGCTTGTTCTTCTTTGGGATAGTAGAATTCAGTAATAGTTTCACTAGGTGTCGGTAGTCTGATTGTCATTACTTGTCCAAGGGGAGATATATAAAAGCTGTCAGTTGGGCGTTTGGGGGTTTTATTACCACTACTTCGCCCTATGTAAAAAACATCTTCACGAAATTTGGAGTGGAGGTTTAATGTATCTATGGGCAGAAACATACACATTTTCAGCTTTTCATGTTGCGTTTTGCGGTTTTTATGAGCGCTTTTGCGTTTTTTTTGCTACTACTTCGCCCTGTTTAAAAGGATCTTCTTCTAATCTCGGGTGGAACTTCGTTGTGTCCATGGTGAGACAATTAAGAACGTTTAATTGTGTATGTTACGTTTTTTGGGTTTTATGGGCGTTTTGGCTTTTTTTATCACTACTTCGAAATGTGGATGGAGGTTCAAAGGGATCATGGAGACATTCATACACATTTTCAGTTTTGCATGTTGCCTTTTGCAGTTTCTATGGACGTTTTGAATTTTTTACCACCATTTCACACCGTGTAGAAGGATCTTTTGTGTGGGCGTTTATCGTGTGCATTGGGAGATACACAAAAATTTAAAAGGATCTTCACGGAATTTGGTATGGTGGTTCACTTGGTCTATGGGGAGAGACATACAAATTTTCATTATTGCTTTTTCGTTTTACGATTTATATGGGTGTTTTTTGCATTTTTTACATCTACTTCACCACGTTTAAAAGGATCTTCTCGAAAAATCGGATGGAAGTTTATTAGGTTCACGAGTAGATATATAAAAATTTTTAGTTTTGCATGTTTCGTTTAGCTCTTTTTATGGGCGTTTTTGGTTTTCTTACCACTTCTTTGCCCGGTGTACAAAGATTTTCAAAAACATTGGTGTGGAGGATCAATGGATCTGAGGGGATATACATACAAATTTGTAGATTTGCTTCTTGCGTTTTTCATGATCTGTTTTGTATTTTTACCATTACATCGCCCCGTCTAGAAGTATCTTCACAAAATTTGGTGTGGCGGTTTAGCGTGTGCATGTAGGGAGATACATATAATTTTTCAAATTTCCATGTTGTGCTTTGCTGTTAAAAGGGCCTTCTCCAAATTTCTGGTGGAGATTCGTTGTGTTTATGGGGAGACACATAGAAACTTTCAGTTTTACATGTTGCGTTTTTTGGTGGTTATGGGCATTTTGGCTTTTTGTTATCACTACTTCCTTCCATTGAAAAGAATATTTAGGAAATATGATATGGAGGTTCATTGGGTCCATGGTGAGATAGCTAAAAAAATTCAGTTTTGGATGTTACGTTTTGCGGTGTTTATGGGCGTTGCTGCGTTTTTTACCACTACTTCGTCCCGTGTAGATGGATCTTCACGAAATTTCGTGTGGTGGTTCATTGGGTCCATGGGGAGATACATACAAATATTCAATTTTGCATGTTGCGTTTTGTGGTTTCTATTGGCGCTTTTGTGTTTTGTCCAATACATCCTCCCATTTAAAAGGAACTTCACCAAATTTCGGGTAGAGGTTCATTGGGTCCACTGGGAATCACATATATATTTTCAATTTTGAATGTTACCTTTTGGAGTTTTCTTACCATTACTTCGCTCCGCTTAATAGAATCTTCTTCAAAATTCTGGTTGAGGTTCACTGGGTTCATGGGAGACACACAGAAACTTTCAGTTTTGCTTGTTGCGTTTTACAGTTTTTATGGGCGTTTTGGGGTTTTATTATCACTACTTCGCCCCATTTAAAATGATCTTCACGAAATGTAGTATAGAGGTTCACCGGGTCTATGGTGAGATAGATAAAAAATTTCAGTTTTGCATGTTACGTTTTGCGGTGTTTATGGGCGTTGGTGCGTTTTTTACCACTGCTTCACCCCGTGTAGAAGGATCTTCATGAAAGTCGGTGTGGTAGTTCATTGTGTCCATGGTGAGATACATAAAAAAATTCTGTTTTCTGTTTTGCGTTTTTTATCGGCGTTTTTTACAACTACTTCGCCTCGTGTAGAAGAAACTTGACTGAATTTGGTATGGTGGTTCATTAGGTCGATGGGGAGATTCACACACACATTTTCAGTCTTACATGTTGCTTCTTGCGATTTTTTTTATTGGCGTTTCTGCTTTTTTACCACTATAAATTTTCAGCTTTGCATTTTGCCTTTTACAGTTTTTGTGAACGTTTTGGGGTTTTCTTACCCCTACTTTACTCCAATTAAAAGGATATTTTCCAAATTTCGGGTGGAGGTTCATTGGAGATAGACATAAACATTCAGTTTTGCATTTTGGGTTTTGCTGTTCTTATGAGTGTTTTTGCTTGTTCGTTATCACTTCTTCGCTCCGTTTTAAAGGATATTCACGAAATAGGGTATGGAGGTTCATTGGGTCCATGGTGAGAATAAAATGTTCAGTTTTGCATGTTACGTTTTGCGATGTTTATGGGCGTTGTTGCGTGTTTTACCACTGCTTCGCTCTGTGTAGAAGAATCTTCACAAAATTTCGTGTGGTGGTTCATTGTTTCCATGGGGGAGTTATATGAAGATTTTCTGTTTTGTATGTTGCGTTTCTTATCGGCGTTTTTTACAACTGCTTCGCCCCGTGTAGAAGGAGCTTGACGAACTTTGGTGTGGAGTTTCATTAGATCCATAAGAAGATATATTAAATTTGTTAATTTTGCATGTTGGGTTTTGCGGTTTTTATGGGTATTTTTGAGTTTTTACCACTACTTCGCCCCATTCGAAAGGATTTTCACGAAATGTGGTGTGGAAATTCAATGGATCTATGGGGAGATACTTACACATTCTGAGGTTTGCATGTTGCGTTTTGTGGTTTGTATGGGCGTTTTTGCGCTTTTTCACCTCTACTTCACCCCTTTTAGAAGGATCTTCATGAATATTGTTGTGGAGGTTCAATGGATATAAGAGAATATACATACAAATTTGTATATCTGCTTCTTGTGTTTTGCATTTCTTGTGGTCGGTTTTGCGTTTCGTTCCATCACTTCGCCCCCTGTAGAAATACCTTTACAAAGTTTTGTACGTAGATTCATTGCTTCATTGCGAAGAAACATACTTCTTGTGTTTTTCCGATTGTTATGATTGGTTTTGCATTTCGTCTCCACTATTTCACCCACTTTAGATGGATTTTCACAATATTTTGTATGTCGGTTAATTTCGTAGTTCCGCAGATAAATATAAATTTTCATCTTTATACTTTTTATCTTGCCGTTTGTATGGTCGGTTTTTTGTTAATACTTTGTTGGCTCACTGCATTTGTATGTGTATTGCAGTGTAGATTTTTGTACTAATGTGTTGGCTTCACCTCATGCGTACGCGTACTGAAGTAAAGCCATTTGTTACTACCTTTTTTGCTTTCTTGCAAGCGTTTTGTACCACTACTCCACCCCTGTTAATGGATATTGACAAAGTTTGGTATATAGGTTTATTGCGTCGTAGCAGGGATGCTTGCAAATTTTCATTTTTCTATTCTTCCAGTTCCGGTTGTTATGGTCGATTATGCGTTTCCTACCACTACTTCGCCCCTTGTAAATAGATCTTCACCTATTTTTGTAATAAGGTTCATTTTATTCGTTTCGCAAATACATGCAAATTTTCTTTTCTGTACTCTTCATTTTGCAGTTTTTATGGTCGGTTTTTCTTACTACTTTGTTGGCTTTCATGCAGGTGTGTTGCAGTGAAGCTTTTTGATACTACTTGGTTCACTTTCCCGCTAGCGTTTCGTACCACTACTTCGCCCCATGTAAAAATATCTTTACAAAATTTTGTACGTAGGCACATTTTGTCGTTGAACAAATACAAGCAAATTTTTAATTTTCTCTTATTCCATTTCCTGTTGTTATGGCAGGTTTTACGTTTCGTTTCACTACTTCGCCCCTGAAGATGGATCTTTACCACATTTTCTATGAAGGTCTATTGCCTCATTGCTCAGACATATGTAAATGTTCACCTTTGTAGGTTCACTTGTTCATTACACACATACATTCACATTTTCACCTTTATACTCTCCTTTTTACGGTTGTTATGATGGGTTTTGTTACTACTTTTTTCGGTTTTCTGCTACTGCTGGGTACTGCATTCGTGGATCTTTACCAAAATTAATATATAATTTCATTAGTTCCTTGCGCGGATATATATTCAAATTTTTAACTTTGTACTCTTCATTTTTCGGTTTTTAAGGTCGGTTTTTGTTACTACTTTGATGCTTTCCTTGCAAGCATATGTTTACTGCAGTAAAGATTTTTTACTACTATGTTGGCTTCTCTGCTTGCGTACGTGTAGTGCAGAGAAGCTTTTTCTTACTATTTTTTTTGTTTCCCTCTAGGAAAACTGTAGGGTACTGAGTTGGTGGATCTTCACCAAGTTTGGTATGTAGATTCACTAGTTCGTTCCACAGATACATGTACATTTTCAACTTTATATTCTTATTTTTACGACTGTTATGGTCGGTTTTGTTACTAATGTTTTGGGTTTCCTGGGTACTATATCGTACTACATTGGTGGATATTCACCAAATTTGGTATATAGGTTAACTATTTCGTTCCGCAAATACATGCACATTTTTACCTTTTTACTCTTCGATCTCCGGTTGTTATGATAAGTTTTGCATTTCGTACTTCTACTTTGCTCCTTTTCGATTAAATTAAGTAATGTCCGATGTGAATCCACTGTAGTTAAATGATTTCTAATGTTCGAAATTTATAAATGTTCCTGATCAAATAACTGAAGTTTTCCGATTAATAAGCGTTAATCACAATTATAGCTTCAGAGGTTTATAGTATACCAACGATAGACAACCAATAATATATATATATATATACTGCTTTTTAGGCGCGTCGCGTTGATTATATTTATGGGTGTGTTGAGTGTTTCTGGAAAATTCAGATTACGTACACACACATATATTGTTGATTCTTACATTCGAGAATCTTCTACAACTTTAGAGAATAGGCGGGTGTTTCGCAATACATATTTAACAGTATACGTTATGTACATTTCTAAATATAAATTAAATTTAAATAAACATTGATAATAGAATAAATATACATATAATAGTGAATCCGTCACAACTCCCTCCTAAGAAAATTAAAAATTGGCATTAGACAATTTTAAACTAAGATATTATATATATATATATATATATACATTGACAACAATATATTAAATATAATAAATTATTCAAAGGAGAAAACAACTTCAATAATCATTACAGTATATAACACAATTAATACAAATAATCTTTTGATCATAAAATTACATAGTACGAGAAAGTATATCCGCACAAATGTTATCAACCCTTTTGACATGGGTTAACTCCAAATCATACTCTCGTAGTGATAAATTGCAATTTAACAGTCTTCTTTATTTCTGTCTTTTTTCTCTCTTCATCTCTTTTTTTTCCTTTTTCTCTCTCTCTTTTTTGAGAGGATGTCCTATAGTGGATAACAATGCTACAACTTTATAGAATAGGCAGGAGTTTTGCAATACATATTTAACAGTATACATTATGTACATTTCTAAATATAAACTAAATTTAAACAAACATCGATATTAAAATACACGTATAATAATAAATCCGTCACAACGTGCATTGGGTCGATGCGCACATATATGCAAATTTTCACCTTTATACTCTAATTTTACATTTGTTATTTTTGGTTTCCAGCTACCGTATCGTAATCGATTGGTGAATATTCACGAAATGTGGTATGTAGGTTCACTAGTTTGTTCCGCATCCGCACGTACATGCAAATTTTTTCGTTGATACTCTTTTTTATGGTTGTTATGGTCGGTTTTGTCTTTTGTACCTCTACTTCGCCCCCTTTCGATGGATCTTCACCAAATTTGGTATATACGTACATTGCGTCGATGCACAGATGTATGCAAAATTTTAACTTTGTACTTTTCGTTTTGCGGTGGTTTTTTTTATTACCACTCTGTTCGCTTCCCTGCTTGCATACGTGTACTGCAAGAAAGCTTTTTCTTACAATTTTATTGTTTCCTGCTACCATTGGGTACTGGATTGGTGGATCTTATATGTGTGTACGTAAACGCAAATGTAGCTTTGTATTGTTAAGTAATCTGAATTATTCAAGAAACTCTCCACACGCCCATAAATATAACCAACGCGACGCGCCTAAAAAGCAGTATATATATATATATTATTGGTTTGCTATCGTTGGTATACTATAAACCTTGGAAGCTATAATTGTGATTAACGCTTATTAATCGGAAAACTTCACTAGTTCGTTGCTCAGATACATGAAAACGTTCACCTATGTACTCTTCGTTTTGTAGTTGTTATTTTAAGTTTTATTTTTCGAATCATTACTTCGCCCATTTTCTAAGGATCTTCACCAAATTTGGTATTTAGATGAATTGCGTCGATGCGCAGATGTATGCAAATTTTTAATTTTATACTCTTCGTTTTGCGATTTTATGGTAGTTTTTACTACTTTGTTGGCTTCCCTGCATACGTACGTGTACCGCAGTGTAGCTTTATCTTAATACTTTTTTGTTTCCTGCTAACGTATAATAATGAATTGGTGGATTTTCACCAAATTTGGTATGTAGATTCACTGGTTCGTTCGGAAGATACATGTAGAGTTTTCACCTTTATACTCTTCTTTTTATCGTTGTTATGGTCGGTTTTGCGTTTCGTACCACTAACTCGCCCCCTGTAGATGGCGAGAGTTTCGATAATGTTGAAGCTAGTATTTATGGTGTAGTTCTTTCTTTTAATGGACTTTAATTTTTTATAGGGAGTATCAGCCTGGAGTGAAGGAATGTTTGCTATTTCAAATTTTTTGCGTAAAGCAACAAAATGTGCATAACTGTCCCTAATTTTGTACTGACTTTGTTTGTTTGTAATTAAGCACAAAGCTACACAATGGGCTATCTGTGCTCTGCCCACCACGGGTATCGAAACCCTGATTCTAGCGTTGTAACTCCGCAAATATACCGCTGTGCCATTGGGGGGGGGGGCTGAACTGACAGACTAGATGGATTTCATCTTGTCAACACCACCCATTGCCAGTTTTGGGGTGATCTTGTTTAACTGAGAAGTGGGATTTCATCATCACTGTTAGAGCACGCCCACGGCTTGAAGGTACGGAATGCGTGTTTGTGGCAACGGCGAGCCTCGAACAACAAACACTCACAATCCGGGAACGATAACCTCGAGTACACAATAGGTTCAGGAGTAATGGAGCGAGCGATTTTTCGGTTTTCCTAATCCACTCTTATACTCTAAGAAAATGGAGTCCACAAAAACTTCAAAACCCTCTAAAACTAGCCCATTCTACGTTTTTACTCAAAATTGTATTATCAAAATATGGTTTAAAAGGAATTTAAATATTTAGTTATTTCAAATCCAGATAAAGGATCTGAAATTGTAATTCTTACCAAATAAGTTTGTCAAAAAATATGGTATTATTACATAAAATAAAATTTTCTATTTAAAGCTAAGAAAAGCATACGTTAGAAGAATTTATTAAAAAATAGTTTCTAATTAATTTGATTAGTTGAACTGCCCCCCTCCCCAGTAGCACAGCGGCATGTCTGCGGACTTACAACGCAAGAAACCGGGTTTCGATACCCGTGGTGGGCAGAGCACAGATAACCCATTGTGTAGTTTTGTGCAGAACTTAAAACAAACACACAAACAATCATTTGAACTAAATCTATGTTTCTGTAATTTTCTAAATTAGCTACTATATAGTTTCATTTTCAACTAGCATAGCACACTTATTTCCATACTATGGTAAACAACGTTGGTTAAGACAGTGCTGAATGGTGGTTGGTATTAATTATATTACACTGAGATTAAGGATACTTTTACCAACCTCTTTCTTTATTGGGCCAGAACGGATAGCGGTATTCTCAGGTGCACTGATTAACCTTCCAGGCAAGATTTCTATTTGTTTTAGTTGTTCAGCATAAAGTTGCAAAATGGGCTATCTCTTGCTATTCTCAATGCAGATATCGAGTGCCAAATTTTATAGTTATAAGCCCTTAAACTTACCGCTGAGCCACAAAGAGAATTACAGTCAGAAGTTATAACCGCAATAGCCGGAGAAAAGACAAAAGACGTTTTGTGGAATTAAATCAGAATTTCTATCTCTTACTGGTTTAAAAAACGTGATGTAAATCAAACTGAAAAATTAATTTATGTTTAATTGGAAACAATCAAAATGGCAAACGCAATAAACACAAGATAGCGCTGTTCTCTGTATGATAAGATTTATTTAGTCTAAAAATGCTGAAGTATCTGCATTGTGGAACCGATGTTTAAAGAACATGTGTGGAGAGAAGAGAGATGATTAGAGGTTGCTTGACATAATCTAACAAGTTAGACCGAGAAAACCTAGAATACTGTCTTATCTTCCAACTCAACACCAACTAAGAATATGTTTTATTTAGATATATCAATTTATCCTTTGTTATATTTTCAATTGAGATGTCTAAGCTCTGTCCATCAAAGGAATCGAACTCCGGATTTTAGCGTTATATATCCGCTGACCTATCGGGGAGAATCTTGAGAATGAATTAACAACAATCATCTAATGATTATGGAGTTAATATACTTCCAAATCGAATTTCTTCTTTTAGTTGAAAAATGCAAACAGCGTTATTAGATTTTTTTGATAAAAGATATTACAATAACAAAATTGTAAAGGCCACTTTACAACCATATCTATACGTCCATCCTGATCACAATACAAAAACAGCATATTATTAATTTCGTCAAGAGCAAATTTCCTTAACATCTCCAAGAAACAGTAGCTAAACCAAAATTAATAGCACATAGATATATGAGGCTTCTTTGGGACTGGGAGAAGAGTCGGACATTTCTTATATACGTCATTAAAAAAACTATTTGTCGCTTCCTTGGCTAGCCTAGCTAACTTGGAAAGAGGCCAGGTAATAAAATTCCACTCCTAGAAACTGAAGACGACAGCAATTTCTCCTTTGATATATATAAGTACTTCAAGAGAGTCGCTGATATCTTACTGTTAAGAACAGTTTATTGCTTTCGCAGTAGATATCTATTGAAGACACGCTAAGAAGACACAGAAATCTATATCTTTTTACTACAATGGTTCAAAGTGCCACATATGTACATGTACACACACATACACAGAATAAGAACTCTATCTGGATATCTTCGCCTTTTACACATAGTACAAATTTTAAGTATTTGACTGTTATTAAATTATTTTAGAGAGTACAAGGTATAATATGATTTAATACCAAGGTTTCAAAGGTTAAACGTCTGGGGAAAATGAGATATTTTCTTCGACCTGATTTAACATATTACCTGTTCAACCACTCTTAGCTGTGTTAAAAAAACATTTAGTTTTGTCTCGGTTAACCTGTTCTAAAATATCTCCTGATATACGTGTTTCTGATTCTGCATCTGTCGTCTTTCTTACTCAGATCTTGTTCCACGTATTTCATCTGATTTAACACGTTTTGTTCCAAATCTTCCAGATGATTTGAACTGTTTCTCTTTCCACATCTGCAGATTGATTTGACACATCTCTCGTTCCACTTTTCTGACATGTTTTAAGGCATTTCTTGACCAGAGCTTCATACAAAATGTGATTTAACTAATCTTTCAATTTATGTATTAGCAGACTGATAGTTCTCAATATATGTGTGTGTGTGTGCATTGTGTTGCACAGTTTTGCTCTACTTCTTCGTGTTTCAGATACACATTTTCTAGCTTTTGTTTGTCAATTTTCTGGGCTTATTACACATTTTTAACTGCTCAAACAGCTATAGTTATAACACTTTCATCAAAATTTTTTGCGTTAAAGAAACATAAGAAAATACTATTTAAGAAATGATAACGGTTTTATGCTCATTTAACCATTACATTGTCGAGCATGTTAATTGATTGATCATTTGACTCAATGTTTGCGATACTCCGGCACGAAAAGTATTATTTTTGCATTATATCACATTTGATAAATCTTTGGTTAGCCACTTGCTAAAGTTCTACAAAATCTTTTAAACATTATTAACATCATATTTTTTTTTTTAAATTCCCTCGTAATCGAAATCAATCATCTGGTTTCACTTTTGATATTGGTTTAACACAATTGTCCCTTTATGTTCAATATGCTACTAAAGTACTAGAACAACACATTTTTATATTGCAATGAGTCTATCCATACTGCTTTTGAAACCCATGATGCACTGGTGCCTAGGTTTCATAAAAATCAGCAGCTGCCACAGAGAACCAGTTGAAGTCAAACTACTAAGAGGAAAGACGCTTCGGTACCTCTACAAGAAATGGTTACTGGATACAACATGGTGGTGTGAATGTTTCAAATATCCATATCGAAATCCATGTGGTAATATGCTGAAGAAGTGATACATTGTGGTTGAGTGTGTTTTACAATTCTACCATTTTATAGATTTAATAAAATTACTTACATGCCTTTAAATGTTCATCCCTGTACTTTGTGTCGGAACTAGAACACATTTTGTGAACATGTGAAAAGCAGCAATATGGTTATCTCTGTGGGGAATGGGTGTGTTTCAATCGTAGCTAACTTAACTATCTTTTAGGTCATTGATGTAGAACAGCTTATATTTTCAGTATAATTTCTGTGCACTTGATGGTTTGGGGTGAGGAGATGAGATAGTTTAATTGCTAGGCCAGATTAGTATGAATGTTTAAGCTACAGAGACCTACAAGTTTTCTGGTTAGGGTTTTACTTGTGTTTCTAATTAGTTTTAATCCAGGTCTCGACTAGTTAAGTCATATTTTGTAAACGTTGTTTTTGCTAGGTAGACTAGCTGACCAGTGTATAGCTTTCAAGTTTCTTCTTTTCATTTTCAGTTCTAAGTTTAGTTACCGGTTACAATTCATTTGAATTTAATTTTAGTTTGTTTGTTTGTTTAGAGTTAAGCCCAAAGCAACACAATGGGCTATCTGTGCTCTTCTCACCACAGGTATCGAAACCCGGTTTCTAGCGTTGTAAGTCCGCAGACATACCGCTGTGCCACTGGGGGCTTATTTTAGTTTAACATGTGTTTTATTTACCTTCATAACTATGGTTTATGTTTTTGTCTTAATGTGTTTTATATGTTTAATAAAGGTTTCTGTATTCTTCTAGACTTCGAGCAATCTCTTTCTTGTCACATTCAACTTTCACGACTAAGTCCTACCATCTTCTTGTTATCTGTGGATTTCAACTACCCGTGTACCGCTATTTGGATGTCTTGATCATTATATCCGGTTCACGTGAGAGCGTGCAAAGGTAGAGGAGCTTTGTCTTGGATATGGAGTTCTCCAAGTCTCACCATCTGGCTCCCAACTGAAAGTGTCAATACGTAACCTATACCGTTCCTGCTGCAAGCAAAGTCAACTTGCTTTGATTAACTAGCAGAGAAGAAAAGACACCAGTTTTGCTACGTTTTGATATCGCAATATTCGATGCGATATATTACTTCAGTGAGGCTCAGCTGTATAACTATGATCATATCATGAAAGAACTTTGGTGAAGTTATAACATAATATTAATTAATCTATTCGTTTAGTATATAGATTAACTTAATATTAAATTAATCTATACATTAAACGAATTTAAAGATTTTGAATGCATATCTCACAATATTTGAGTGAATTAGCATAAGATCTGTATCACCTGCGTGAGTATGTATATGTTAGCAGGGCTCTGACAGATACTGAAAGGATATCTTTGTAGCTAAATGCATTTAAAATGTGCCAAATGAACCCATTTGGCAACACATGTTAATGAATGAGAAACGCATTTCGTTAAACCTTCGCAGTAGCGATGTTGGCTGTAACGAGATTTAAGGTAATAAAGTGAAACATATTGCAGAGCAGAAGAATCTTGCAACCATCATTGCAATACATCCACTGGCTATACGATTCCAAAGGCACTTGCACCATGGAAGGATCTAGGAATAAACTGAACATTTCTCAACTAGAAGTGCCAACAAGCATTGTAGTTCAGCTCAGTTGGGTTTCATCCATTAGACAGAGCTGTCTAGATTCTATCATCCTGGCTGGACCAGAGATGAAGCTGGAGAAGTATAATGCCTACATTTTAACGGAAAAAATAATATCACCTTCTTCAACTGCATACTGGCTGGGAACTGTAGGTGGAAATGTCCATTCCTTATATTAACAGAGGAGCAGCAGCATGTTTAACTTTCATTTGCTCTAGCATCCAATTACATTAGGAGGATTAGAGAAAACTGCAGTAGCACCTAGTCTATACTAGTTGGCTTGGCCAGTGACCTTTGATGGTACAATGACTTGTCCATGTCAGAAGTAGTACATGGAAGCGGAGTTAAACTCGTAGTTGATACAAGAGTTACCAGGAATTTTCTCGACCTTGAAGTATACCAGGTACTTTCAGCAAAACCACCATCCAACAAGTTAAAACACTTCTACTTCCTTCTATAAACAAACATCTAGATGCTTTAGAAGAATCATACTGGTTCAGCACACTCTAGATTTTGTGTCTGGCCACTGGCAAGTAGAAATAGATGATGTGAGCAGAAAAAAAAGACTGCTTTCTGAATTTGAGGTGAATCGCAATTCACCAGCTATTTTCAAGCAATTGTTGGAACTGACATTATTTATATTGTAATGGGAAAGGTATGAGTAAAATATTGATCATGAGACTCATTATATTACAGAATGTTATAAAAACATATTTAAAACTGAAGCTGCAAAAACTTGGGCTTATGTGTGCTCAAGTAGGAGTTCTTGAACACATACTTGGTATAAACAGTATGTCTACTGATAGTAGTGAGAAACTGGTCTTGCCTACAACTTAAAATTGGCCTCCCAGTGGCACAGCGGTATGTCTGCGGACTTACAACACTAGAAACAGGGTTTCGACACCAGTGGTAGGCACAGTACAGATAGCACATTGTGTAGCCTTGTGCTTAATTACAAACAAACAATTACAAAACTAAAATTTGGAAGTTCACACATTTATTGGCTTTTTATCACATTACCGATACTCTGTGGCCAAGTCCTGAAGATAGCTGTACCATTCTATGCAATCACTATAGCTGATTTACAGTTCAGGTGGACTAAGGAATTGGAACAGTCATTTCAGTGGACAACATGTGCTTTAGTTGATGTACCAGTTCCGGCGTATTCAAGACTGGACTGTCCATTTATGCTGGCGAAAAAGTCTAGTGATAATGGGAATGGAGCAGTACCTTCACGAGTAGAAGATGGTGTGAAGCATCTATGGACGAGAATTTATTATTAAAGTGGACCATGCAATGTTAAATTGGTTGGAAGAAATTTCAATATCGAGAAGGGGTGGAATCAAGTTGGGTATAGTCGCATTGCTACGTCTTCACTATACAACATTAACTAAGACAACAATAATAATAGAATGTAGACTCGCTTTCTCGCCATTTAATGAGACCTAGTATATTTGGAATGGTCTCTTCGACGACAGTGTGTGAGGTTGCTATTGCAGCAGTGGCATCTATGACTCTGAATATTTCTGAAGATAAAAATGCTGATAACATTTGGATATTGTACGCCAAATCAAGCGTTTTGGAGAAACAATAAAAAAGCTAATTTTGATGATAATGTTTTCACTTGTATATTCCAATTACCTCTGCCATGATTCTCTAATAAGAATATCACAAAAGCCACTGGACATATTAATGTGAAATATATGCTTATGTAATTAAAATTAATTATTCCTTGGTCGTTGTAAGCTTTAAAACATGCAGTGAAATGTACCAGTGCATCTGGAATTGAAATCATTGCATAGAATTTCAACGAGAGTTCAATACTGCAGGACAACATATTTACAGTTCACAGGAGAGCTCCACAATATTTAATATCATGTGAGAGGGGTCATAATATGCTCACCACAGATCTGAATGCAAGACCACGCCCCTTTTGTCGCTTTGAGCATTGAATTTAGAACAGAAAAACCGTTATATGGAATGATAGAACCCATTACTTGTCGTTTTCTTCAGATGGGTGGTCTAGAGTTGTGAGAAACATATAAAATGTTTTGTGCATGATGTCGTAATGGTGAAATTTGGCGTAAGCCTTATAATAATCTGGTCGTGATTGAGCTGGTTTGGAATTATTCCACTAATTATACTTAAGGGAGTCATAAATTCTGTCATATAGACCTATTCTGGATAATGCCGCTTTCTGCTTTGAGGAAATTTCATGGGAGAGGTTACCTCTGTCCACAAAATAATACATTATGTTACGCTGATAGCTATTTCCAGCAGTGGGCTGAAACAGATAACATTAAGAATCTGCCTTCACCTACCCAGAGTTCCAAACTTAAATCTAATTGAAATCTTTTGGGACATTTAAAAACACTGTACAAAACACGGTCCACGCAAAATATCATTACATTTATGAATACTTTATAATAGGAAGATGGCTATATGGAACAAGGTTTTCATTTGAGGGGAAACAGTTTTGTTAATTTAAATTAATGTCCAGTTTACCAGTCACAGATTCATTCTCAGCTCGAGTAACTGTTACAAAGTTGTCGATTAAGAAATCAACACTAAAGTCTAAGAAATATATCATGTGATATTTGACGAGTAATTTAGTACATAGGACACTTTAGAAAACCAAATACTTTGTTTCGCCTACTCCACAGTTTACTTATTTTGTTCGATAATAGTTTATGTCACAGTAGTGCTTTTACACGTCAAACTTTTATGTTGGAACTGAAATTGGTTTATTATCCACATAAAAACACAATTATAGATATGATTAGGGGACTGGCACCCTCTTATGGCCCGTTTTAGGATGTTAGCCTTCAGGCAGTAATTCCCAATTTTTTTTTTTGTTGCATACTAAATTTCGGACATGTATAATATCTGGATGCATATGTTACGATAGCGGAGATCACGTGACGCTGCTGGTGCATTGGCGCCAGGTGGGATGTGCAGGAGTTTCTCGAATGATCGTGAATTTCCTAGTTTGTTCGGGACGCCCTCTTTTTTAGTATATAAGCCCGGCAAATAAAAGTCAAAGATAGATAATTGAGTCAAGCGAACAGTTGACACCGTAAGTAAAGTGTGTGAATCACTGCAATTTATAGCGTGTGTTATAAAGGTTGTTAAATTTAAAGTGACTGTGGAAATTCTGTGTATCACAAAAAGTTGTATCGAGAAAGAATAAACTAGTTTTAATTAAGAAGCAACTTGTATCGCAGAAGTTTCTCGGAAAGAATTGTTACCAGAAATTATCAAACAAGCAGATACGTTACAAATTGGTGTCAGAGAGTGAGAAGGAAAAGAAAAAAGAAAATGGAAACGAGAAGTGGCAAATCAAACTACGACTTAGCAGATTTGATGGCGGCAACACAAGAACAGCAAAAGAAACAAGAAGAACGAGAAAATAAACAGGAAGTATAAATGGAAAACATTAGTATTTTTCAAAGTGAATTAAATATATTAAAGGATGATCTACTGTCTTTTACACAAGGAGGATATATTAACCATGGATCTAATCAGCCCCAGACAACAGGAAGCCCCTTCCAGACCCCGCAGCTAAACACTAATGCAGACATCTTCAGTTCTGCTAGAAGTCCCATTCCAGACATGAGTGTCAGCAATAGGAGTAATCTAGGAAGCCACAGGAATTTGATGGGAAGGCACCGTCAGAAGCATACAGTGCACAATTTGAGCTCCTGTCAGAAATGAATGGATGGACAGAGGAGCAGAAGGCAGTGCACTGGCAACAGTCT
>NW_013666088.1:467888-469735 GCF_000517525.1 Limulus polyphemus
GGGGACCGAGTAGTGGGTAACTAGCTGAGCTCATAAACATAGAGGAAAGACACAAAGGATACTTGGCTGACATTGAAGACCAATGCATACTAGGGCTGGAATACTTACCACCGAGGTAATGTGTAGTTAATTTTAATAAAATGACGTTTGGGAACAACAAAGCCCAAATTCCGGTATGTGCTGCTGCTTCTGTTGATTTCCATGTCACAGCACTTAAATCAACTACAATACCCCCTATGTCAGAGAAGATAATTTGGGAATAAACGAACATCAACAAAGAAGCCTGATGCTTGTGGAAGCAGTAGAAGACCCATCCAGGTCAGCAGATGTGAAGATTGGAAAGTCACTTGTGGCAGGTCATCAAGTACTACCCATAACAGTGGCTATTTTCTCTAAATGTGAGCAGACACTTAAGGAAGAGGCATTGTTGGTTATGTGCTAGGAGGTAGAGCCAGTCAATGTTAAGGCAAGAAATACGACCATAAAGAAAGGACATCCTCTCCCAGAACATTTAACTTACATCTATACGAAGAGCATAGTCCATTTGTTATCATCACAGGCTCTTCAGGTTAGGGAACCTTTGGTGAATAATGCAGACGTCTTTTCAAAAGGAGATCATGACCTCGGCTGCACAGACCTCGTGGAGCACAGAATAAACACAGGCAATCACCATCCAATAAAGATCACTACGAGGAGAATAGCCCTGGCAAAGGTCATGGATGGCCTAATTAAGGAAGGGATAGTCGAGAAATCAGATAGTTCCTGATCAGCTCCCGTCATGTTAGTCCAGAAGAAGGATGGGATCCAACTTGCCGTGTGGACTTCAGGGCTCTTAACAGTATAACCAAAAAGGACTCGTAACCACTGCCAAGAATTGATGATACTCTTGCTGCCCTAAGTGGAGCCAGGTGATTTTCAACTCTGGAGTTAAAGTCGGGTTTCCATCAAGTAAAAATGGCTAAAGCAGATAAACCTAAGACTGCATTTATTTATGGCGAAGGTCTCTGGCAATACCGAGTGATGCCATTCGGGCTTAACAATGCTCCAGCAACATTTGAGAGGCTGATGGAAAGGGTACTGGGAGGCCTACAATGGAGGATAGCCTCAGTGTACCTGGATGATGTCATTGTGTTTGCAACAACGTTTGATAAGGAAATGTCCCGGCTACAAGAAGTATTCAAGTGTTTGACAGAAGCAAACCTCAAACTCCATCCAAAGAAACACCACTTGTTCCAGAAAGAGGTGCTTTACTTGGGTCACATTGTAAGTGAGCATGGTGTGTGAGCTGATCCTGACAAGGTGAAAGCAGTGCGTGATTGGCCAACACCAGACAATGTGGGAGAGTTAGAAAGTTTCTTGGGACTCTGTACCTATTACCGAAAGTTTGTGAAGGCCTTTGCAACTATAGCTGCTCCACTACATGATTTAAAAAAAAGGGCCAGAAGTTCGAATGGACAGTTTCTTGCCAGCATGCTTTCAAGACATTGAAAGCAAAATTGGCCTCAGCTCCACTTTTAAAGCTTTCAAATCCATCACTGCTGTACATACTGGATTGTGATGCTAGTAATGTCGGAATTGGAGGAGTATTGTCTCAGAAAGTGGGTGAAAACGAACATGTGGTGGCCTACTTCAGTAGGGTCCTGAGCAGACCAGAGAGGAACTACTGTGTAACACGGAGGGAACTCCTTGCTATATTAAAGAGTCTGACATATTTCCATCCTTATCTCTATGGAGATGCTGCATTATGCTGGTTAAGATCATTAAAGAACCCAGAGAGACAAGTGGCACCTTGGATAAGAAAGATAGACCAGTATAATTATGATATTGAATATAAAGAAGGAAAATCT
>NW_013666088.1:470114-471341 GCF_000517525.1 Limulus polyphemus
ATACAGAGAAGGAGAATCTCATGGAAATGCTAATGGACTGAGCCAAAGACTCCGTAAAAATGACTGCAGACATTGCTGCAAAAGAGAGGTTGAAGTAACAAGGTGCCATCAAGCTGAAGTCAAAGTGACTGAAGGAGTTGATGATGGTGGCGTGGAACCAGGTATAGATATTAAAGCAGAACAGGAGAAAGACCAAGATTTGAAGCCAATAATTGATTTTCTACAAGCAAGTGTTTTGTGCCCTGCTTGGGAGAAGGTGTCTAGCTTAAGCCCTGTGACAAAGAACTATTGGGCACAATGGGACCAGTTGAAGCTTGAAAATGGTATTTTTCTCCGGAGATGGGAAACTGCTGATGAGAAAGTGACGACCTGGCAAACAGTTATACCGAGAAAGTTACGGGAAGTTGTGTTGCATCAGTCCTATGATAGTTTAACAGGAGGACATTTTGGCATTAAGAAGACACTGAGTCACCTACGGCACAGATTTTACTGGATAGGTATAAGGCAAGATGTGGAAGAATGGTGCAGGACCTGCAATACATGTTGTGCTAAAAGGGGACCCAAGCATATGAGACATGCTCCAATGAAGTTATATCAAGTTGGTGCACCAATGGAAAGAGTGGCTAGTGACATTGCTGGTTCTTTGCCCCAAACTCTTGCTGGAAACAGGTACATTTGTGTGGTGATGGATTATTTCACCAAGTGGGCTGAGGCATATGCAATACCAAATCAGGAAGCTACAACTGTAGCTTCGGCTATTAGTGATTGTTTCTTCAGATTTGGTGTGCCATACGAAATGCAATCGGATCATGGCCATAAAACTTTTAATCAGCTGTGTTCCATGAATGCTGCAAGTTGTTTGGCATACGAAAGACCAGGACAATGCCACTTCACCCACATTCTGATGGGATGGTAGAAAAGTACAATTGGACACTGGGACAGGAATTGTCAAAGTTTTGTAATAGCCGCCAAGATGACTGGGATGTCTTACTCCCTCCGCTGTTGATGGCCTGTAGAACAGCAGAGCATGAGGCCACTGGATACACTCCAGCAAAGCTGATGTTTGGTCGGGAACTTCGGTTGCCAGTGGATCTGTTACCAGGAAGCCCATCTTACGAAGAGTTGCCTGAAAATGTGCCAGAGTTTGTGAAAGTGCTATCGGAAAGGATGAATGATATTCACCATCAGTTGCATTCAAATTTGAAAACGCCTGCTGATTCCATGAAG
>NW_013666088.1:471533-487911 GCF_000517525.1 Limulus polyphemus
TTTCCTGATGGAGCAGATGAACCCCATGTGAAGCAGAAGCCAATGAGACGGAGATCAGTACGAAAGAAGAAACATCCACTAAAATTAAGAGACTTTGTTGTATTTTAATTTTTCGTTTGTAAATTCTGTACATTTAATTAAGTTATTGTTAATTATCTATTGGTTTAATGTAAGTGGCTATTGTTCGGGAAGAACAATACTAGGGAAGGGGCAGTGTTATGACAGCGAAAGTCATGTGAGGCTGCTGGCGCATTGGCGCTGGTGGCGTGTGCGAGGAGTTTCTCGAATGATCGTGAATTTCCTAGTTTGTTCGGGACGCCCTCTTTTTTAATATATAAGCCCGGTAAATAAAAGTCAAAGATAGATAGATTGAAGAGATAGATAATTGAGTCAAGCGAACAGTAGGCACCGTAAGTAAAGTGTATGGATCACTGTGATTTATAGCGTGTCTTATAAAGGTTGTTAAATTTAAAGTGACTGTGGAAATTCTGTGTATTACAAAAAAGTTGTATCGAGAAAGAATAAACTAGTTTTTAATCAAGATGGTACTTGTATCGCTGAAGTTTCTCGGAAAGAATTTTTACCGGAAATTATCAAACAAGCAGATACGTAACACATAGTTCTGGAGTTGAGACTGATAGAAAACTTGGTTCATGACAACTGAAAAACAGTGATAGACAGTATTAGCTTACATTATACAAAGCAAACTATGTGACTAACTACGGATATAACTAAATTTAAGCAGCATGCATAGTATGCGCAAGGACAAAAAGTTCCTTCTTGATCAATAAAAATGTAAAACAAAAACAATAATAATAAACACACATACACAAAAACAAAGATAAATTATTAATGATTTCACATTAAAACCAAAAACAGAAAATTTTCTATATCAAACATAGATATTTAACATATATATATCTTAAGGTGCCATGTGCGCGGTGCAATTAAAGACTATTTACATTGATATATTCTTTAGACTTGAATTCAAGACACTTCTAACTTCGTCAACTAAATCAACATCGTGGGTAGTAGTTTACTAAAATTGTCAATAATTTCTCTTGACGTTGAAGTGAGTAAAATTAAATATCGTAAGCCTAGTATATAAAACTCCTACCTTCGCCTACCTAGTTTGAAATGGTATCTTCTGTTCGGTGCCGGAGTATTGAGAACCGACTGTACGTTTGGTTGGTAGGGGAACGTTATTATTCTATTGTATGCCTAGCGTGACCTTCTGTTGGTGTTCTGTTTACACACTAACACAAGGAATCCTCAGGTTGCTATGGCCTGAGAGGTATTTGGCTACCTAACTTACTTTCAACTAAAGGTAAGCTTTAAATTTAGATAAATATGTTGTATAACGTTGTTAAGCTCGTTATAATAGAGTACTGTTTACCTTTGGTCCTCTAGTTTTTGAAAAGAAGATCATTTGGTTATTACGCTGTGTTTTGTTTATCATATATTGATGATATAATAAAAATAGTTACTGTGCAAAACGATAATCCTAATGACAATAGGATTTGATGAAAATATTTATTTCTCTTTAATGTCGTAATAAGCATGTTATTACAAAATAGGGTAATTAATGTTATTTCTGGATGAACATATAATGTGAAACGTGAAATGTGATGAGTTATAATAACTTTTGTTGTAAATTTGTTGCAGTAAAGACTTTAAAAGCCTAATCCTAGTGGGTTTTGAATCAAGATCGTAACTTTCGATGCTTTTTGAACACTACCTTCTAATAGTTATGCTTCCTTGAAAGTAAACATAATATATAAATGAATTATTTTTAATACGTTAGATGTATCGGGCATCAATTACGTCATTTCTATTAGAAAAAAAAATTCTACATCCACAAATTTTGCAAAATCATCGTCGATAGTATTGTAGAAACACGATAGACTAGTTATTGAAATCGAACTTTTTCTTGTTACAAATTTAGTCCGATTTACTTTTTATTATTGAGGCAAAATATTCTAATTCAAACAATTCTAAGCATCGTACTATTATATTTAACTAGACGTCAAACTGTACGTTAAAGGTAATAAGCAGTAAAGATAGTTTCAAAAATAAGTACATTTCTTGTTTTATCGAAGAATCGGCCCTGTCTTATTTCAAAATTACGGGGGAACAACGAGACATTTTTCATGAAAGCAGAGGATGAAATTTAAGAATTACATATAAAAATAATAATTTCAGAATTAACTGAGTAAATATAAGCCTTCTTTTAAGTCTCGTTTAGTCAGTGTGTTCGGATTTGGTTTCTTTACATGTGGGTTGCTGTAATTTTAAAGTGTACTGAGGAAATAGGGACAAGATAATATCATTACAGTTAAAAACATTTTTTTTTACTAAAAATATGGATTTGGACACTTTCAATAAGGATAATTGTATTTAGAAGCTTGTTCTTCTCCACAATTTTTTTTTTTGCTATTCTTTATTTCGTTAAATAGGGATTATTGATATTGTTACGTCTCCGTTTGTTAATTGATTACCCGTAAATTCGTTCCGACGAAACTTTAGCGACACAAGTCCTTTCTTAAATAAAACTGGTTTATTCTTTCTGAATATAACTTTACGATACACTTAATTTCAACAATCGCGCTAAAACAAACGCTATAACAACGAACGTTATCTTCAACAATACTCTCTGACTGCAGATCAATTACTCACTACCTACACATTGTTCCCGTCACGTTCTTATATATACCACACTACCCCAATCTAGTAATCTCCCGAAGGTTCGAGAAAGAAGTGGCATGATACTAGCCACGTGACCTCGCTGACGCAACAATATCTTGGATTCATTTGAATTTTTCTGCGTTAAAGTCACGGGGAAGATATTTCATTCTTTTATATACAATCATGACCTTTGGGGAGTAAGGTTTATCGATATTATAATTGACACACTCTTGCTTGAGACTAACATATTGTAAGCAATATTAAACTTTGTTATCGTTGTATAGTCCACTACAGATAAAAATCAATTTAATTCAATGCCTTCCTGAGCAAATCTTTTTAATCATCAGGTTACGAAAAAATGTTTCTAAAGAATACGAAAAACAAACTCATTCATATCATCTTTACGCTGTTAATATATTTTTAGTATTGCTTATTTTATAGGTGTGTTAATGATTTATAAACAATATATGTATAATGGCTCTTGGAAAAATAGCAGTTGGAAAACTATATCACTCTTTCTTCGGGCTATGCTAGGCGAGGCTCAACAATAACGGTATCCGGACTCTAAATCTAAAGGTTTATGGTTCGCGTTCCATTGCGTCAAATGCTCTGCACTTTGGGGCCGTGAGTACACTGTGAAGATTAGGCAACAGTAGTCTAAAAGTTGGCAGTGAATGTAGTTCACTAGCTGCCATCATTCTAGTTTATCACTTCAAAATTTGGGATGGCCATGCTCAGATAGCGCTTGTGTAGCTTTGTAAAAAAATTCTTAAATAATCGGCCTGTGATTTTATAAACTATTTGTGTTGGATTTTCTTTACATATAAACGTATATGGCTTTAAAAACTATTTGTAGGTAAAATAATTAGGACATACAGCTAAGTTAATTATCGCGAATTTTCCGCTCCAACGAGAAACTTACAACATTGTACAGTTTTTCCATTCGTGTTTTGTTCAGAAAAACATGGGCCCGGCATGGCCAGGTGGTTAATGCGCTCGACTTGCAATCTGAGGGCCGCGGGTTCGAATCCCCGTCATACCGAACATGCTCGCTCTTTCAGCCGTGGAGGCGTTATAATGTTACAGTCAATCCCACTATTTGTTGGTAAAGTAGTAGCTCAAGAGTTGGCGGTGGGTGGTGATGACTCGCTGCAGATAGCCCTCGTGTAGCTTTGCGCGAAATTCAAAAACAAAGAAACAGAAAACCTAGTAAATGTATTTAATCTATCAATACTCCACAATACGAGCCTTAGGTAACTTTAAATTTGAATTTGAGTTAAGATAAAACAACTTTTGTAAATAAGACAAGGTACTTTGAGCTTTCTTATATGATGAATTAAACCTCTCTATGGTTTTAAGAAAATATTTTATCGTATAAAACAATAATCCTTTTAAATGTTTAGCTTATACAATAATATAAATACATCTAAATTGTATGATGTATATAAAGATCTAGAACCTTAAGGTCTAAATAATAAGGTAAACGTTCTATTTATTACGTGTTGTCACATATTTATTACTATAGCTTTATACTTGTTTTCAAGTAAAGGTGAACCTAATTCAATGAAATACTATGACTCACCATACGCTTTTCACTAGAACACTTCTTTTACATTATCGCAAAACAATAAGATTATATTACTTTAATAACTGGTTATGCCCAATTGAAGTAAATTAAAGTTCTGCATACAGGTGCAGCTGTTTCAACTAATCTACTCCTTTTACTGGGCTCATGGGGAAGTTGAATGTATTAATGTGTGCATGAATAAAAATGATCATTTCCTCTTGTAAAACCTTGAAGGACAAATACTAGTGGTAAAATACTCTGTTCAGGCTGCTGGCGTTTCTTAAAAAGCAAAGGCACTATTTTTTATTAAATAAATAGATTGGTGAAATTTTGCACCTTCATATGTAAAGCTCGTAATTATAATTGTTATCAAAGGCGTGATTTTCTACAAGTCTAACTGGTTATTATTGCCTAATGTCTCATTATATCCAAAGTTTCGTATATTACACAACACGTCGGAGGGTGGTGGCTCCGTATATGTTAGGCTTTAATAACTTGAAAGCGTTTTATACTTTTTTGATCCCCCCGATGGGCTAGCGGTAAGCTTACAGACTTACAAAATAAAAATCCGGGGGTTTAATTTCACGAGGTGAACAGAGCGCATATTGCCCATTGGGTAGCTTTGCGCTAAAACAATCAAACCACCATTCTCGCACCAGTGATCGAAACATCTTACCTGTTCTAAATACAAATCTTACTTACTGTAAAATGTAATTTGTAATAAGATATCGTTTAAAATAGTGTTGAATAAAATTGTAATACTTCAGTATGGTGATATTGTTTTGATATGTCCTTTGCTGTTTAGAGTTGGAAGTTCTTTAATTTCAGTAAATCGGGCAGATACTATTATAACTTATAAGATAAAAGTTATTGTATGGACATGTGAGGGTCAATCATTTGTAAAACTTATATAACAGATTCTCACTATAACTAAATTACATTTGAATTCACATAGCATAATGGAAGTATTTTCGAATAGTGTCAAAAAATAAATACTTGATAATATAAGAAAAAGTAGATCATATTATTTTCTATTTATGATTTTTGCGCAAAGCTACACAAGGGCTATCCATGCATAGTAATATTCAATTTTGAAACGAAAGGCTAATGATCCACAGCCCACACTGCTAACTCGTTGGATCATCTTGTCTTACCGAATAGTAGGATTTGACCGCCACTCTTATCACATACCCACAGTCCCAAAATGAATAGCGCGTTTTTGTGGCAACAGGCTGCGAACCATGAATCTTGTAGTTTACATTACAAACGCATTAACCATTAGGTCACGCCCAGCCAGTAGTAACAGTGACTAGTTCTGAGGTATGAAACATTAAAAAACAAGTTTTAGCCTCTTATATGCTCACATTCGCAGACTTAGTAACACGTATAACTTGTGAACGTCTATTTTAAGAAAATTCGATTCTCTCCTTTCTTTGTTAGATTGTCCTTTTCTGTAGTTATTGAAAACAGTGATCAGTATTCAAAGTTAACTGGATTTACAAGCCATTTCAGATTTAAGAATAACTACGCACTATAAACTGAGTAATTCCTCATTAATATACAATATTTGAGTAGTATTGAAATTTGACTATTAGTCTACTTTATTTATTTGTTTAGCCATTTCAGGTTCAAGTGCACACTTTAAACTAAGTAACTGTTCACTAACATGTAATATTTGAGTAACATTGACATTTCAGTAGTAGTCTACTTTACTCAATCGCGTCTCTCGATGGGACAGCGGTAAAGTTTACGGACTTACAACGCTAAAATCCGGAGCTCGATTTCCCGCGGTGGACACAGCAGATAATCTAATGTGGATTTGCTCTGAAACAAGCAAACAATTACTGAATCATTTGTTTATAAACAGCTATTTTATGGTACCAGAGAAATCAAAAAGAGTATTTGAGATATAAATGTGGCCATCACCGTTTCAAAATAACAACAAAACAAAACTGACATTCGGTTTTCAGTATACAGTTTAAATGTTATCGTAACGAGAAGTTGACAAAAGGTATTCAGCTAAAAAAGACTTATTCTTACATATACATGTTACATTTCTAAGAAAGGTACATAATCGTAAAATTTTAGCATGCACCTTTTGCTTGCAGAATGCTGTACTACAAAGGAAAACTAGATAAATCTCCATAAATTTTAGTATATTTGCAAGTTTTAAATCAAGGAATGTTATAAATGATAAATTAGCATTGTTATTTGAATTAGATGTGGCTTAATGGTTAGTGTGTCGGTCAGAAAGTCCAAGGTTATAGGTTATGATATGCTGCTGAACACCCTCCGCTCTTTCATATATGCGTCATAAAAGTGACAGTCAGTTCCGCTATTCGCTTAAGAGTAGCCATGTAGTAGGCGCTTTTGACTGGTTGCCTTTCCACTAGTCAGCAGTTCGATATTAGGAACAGGTACGCTTGAACTTTGGGGTCTTTGATCTGGCTATTTAGCCAATGTGCCGTAAAATATGCTGTTTAGATTGAAAATACCCAATACCCATTTTTTTATTCTATATTATCAAACTTTAAAAACATAAATCATATACATCATTCTTAAAGAGATGCTCATGTTTTGCAATAAACAGAATTTGAGTCAGAGACGCGTATCAACATGTATCGTTTTCTTCAGACGTGCTATGTGCTAAGTTGAAGCTCGAATTATGCCTTTCTTGTAGAATTTCTCGTTCAGAAGAAATTTTCCTTAGCAAGTATTATAAAACATCGCTAAGTTTTCAGCACGTCTGCCATTGGCATAGCTGACTGACCACTTTAAAAGCACTAAGTTGCTGCTTTGTGAAGACAAGTTTGCCTGTAATTTATGTACACACACACATTGTTCAAGGTAAAGCTCTTAAGATCAGTTGTGAATTATACGGATTTGATTATTTTAGAAATTGTACAGTGAAATACCTGAAAGTTCTATCGTGAAACAACCAGAAGTTGGATTAATGAGTTATGTTACAGATCATCAAAAGTGTAAGCTACAGGAATTGTTTAATCTATGAAAATCGTCCAGTAAGAAGCTCGAAGTTGAATTCACATGCAAAAAAGATATCGTGAGCCGATTACGAGATTAAAGAATGTGGATTTTTTCACGAGAATGTCAGAAGTTGATGTGGTATGAATAATAAAATAAGAATATCCGAAGTTATTTTAATGATAGGAATGGCCACATTCTTTGATAGATTGTTTATACAGAGTATTCATGATTATACTTAGTTGAATGGACGACAACTGCCTGTTGTAGAAACACAAGTGTAGAGGACGACGTTTCAAAAGTCTTCAGAAGACTTGCGTTTCTATAACAGGCAGTTGCCGTCCATTTAACTAAGTTTAATCAGGAATGGTCATATAATGATATCAAAAACTCATTGGATGGTTTGTTTGTTTATTAAATTCTCGTGCAAAGCTACTCGAGGATATCTGCGCTAGCCGTTCGTAATTTCGAAGTGATAAACTAGTGGAAAGGCAGCTAGTCAGCATCACCCACCGCCATTTATTAGGATACTCTTTACCACCCATTAATGGGTTTAACCGTTACATTAGAACACCTCCAGCTGAAAGGGATATGCATGTTTGAAGACTGGTTTCGATTCTGCAATACTTCGATTGTGAGTCGAACACCCTTTCTACAAGGCTATGTCAGAGCCTTCATTGGATATAAGAGAGTCATGTGAGAATATAAGTAGGTGCTTTTAATGGTTCGAATCTATGTGGTCAGAAAGAACACATATTTTCCCTAGTGAGTAAGCGATAAGCTTACGGATTTAAGACACTAAATTTAAGGGTTCGATTTCCTATAATAGACAGAGCGGATAGTTCAATGTGTAGTTTTGCGCTAAAACAAACAAACAGGAATAATATAAAATGTGTATTTATTAGATTGTTATCGAAATAATTTTAGTTATTGTGTTATTTTCTGATGCAAGTAATTTATTAGTTAATCTCATTATTGGAATTATTGGCAACATTATAAGTTATGCTTTAACATTTTTATAATAAAGGAATTGTTTCTTAGCCGAAATATATATTCTATTTTTCATACGGAGTTCCAGAAAAATAGAGAACAGGGCAATTTTAAGAAATTAAACGCACTTTATATTTTATTTTGCATTAGGATTTTCTGATTTTGCTTACTGCATAATAATTAGGTCATAATATTACGAACTACGACTCCCACTGACAAAATATAGGCGGAAATATGTCTAATATTACAGTTTAACTTTCTATGATTTATTTTGCTATAAATCTGTTGGATGACGTTCAATCAAATTTCGTTTGAGAGTCATTTACTACGTGAAACTTACCACATAGGCATATATTCTTGGAATTCACAGAGTAGGCACACCAAATATTGATCGTTATGCCAAAAGGAAAAGTCACTAAAAACATGTTAACTTCCTAATGGTGGTCTAGAGTCAAGGAAAGTATAATGAGAATGAGCCCCCTACATTGAAACAGTTTCTACATCCACGTAGCATATTTTAACTCAGTCAGCAGAAGACATTTTTGGAGATCCTGTCCCATTCCTCAGTCAGTGCAACGCAAAGTTGTGGTGTCACTAGTAAGGCGCTGATGTGCAAAGTGCCCAAAGCAGTGTCTGAGATGTCCTTAGGATTTAGAATTAAAGCCTCTTGGCTTCTTGCTTAAGATAGTTTATCTATATTACTGGGCATCATTGCATCAGGAAAAAGTCTAGTACACTTACAAGGGTGAAATATCATACAACTGGTTCCAGTACCATGCCAGTATATCATTGACCAGTATATCCGACCTTTAGAAGAACAATAAGATATTTTCGCTAATTAATACTGACGTCTTCCTAAACCATACTGTTGGACTGACTCAGGTCTTCTATACCTTACTCTAGACCAATGAAGACAATTTCTTCAGTTTGTTTAGTCACTGAGAATCACTCAAGATGATTTATGAAATCTATATTAAGCCAATGGGCAGTAGACTGGTGATTAATGTAACGGCAGTATTGTGCAGAAAGCTTGTTTCTGTGGCGTAGTTGACTTTCCATCATTTTTCCAGGCTGTTTTATATAAATTTGTCTTTTGGTAGCATGTTCAGAACCTTTCCACTAGTAGACGTGTTACTTTGGTTTCCAACCCTTGAACAACTCCGATATCTGTATTTACATCAAAATTCTTCGCTTGCCACCAAAAGGTAATATTATAACACATTTAAAAGGAAACAAGAAGCACAACTCAGCAAATGATCAACTTTAAAAACAAAAAGGGGATACCGTCGTTCTAAGCGAATAGCAAGAACAAAATGTGCTGAACATAAGCGTGTTTTTTTCACAAGACACGTGAAACGTAAACTTATCTTGTGACGTATTGATTTTATATTACCTTTTAGGTGTAATTTTCCAGATCATATTTCATGTTTGCCTTTTTCCAAATCGCAATGAAGTTTTGCCAGTTTAGATTTTGATGAATTTATACAAGCAAGATGATTATACATAAAATACGTGACATTATGATAATTCTCTCACTCTTAAGAAAATAAAGTCCTGGTTTTTGAGAATACACTTTTACGGCCAGTGTATGATGCAGATGAAAACAGATGGAGAAGACGATATAATCGAGAGTTGGTGGATATCAGCGAATTAACTCCTGTTACAAATATCGTAAAAACAATAACAATGGGATGGGCTGGCAAATTACCAGAATGAAACATAATAGACTGCCCAAGATTACTATGTTTGGAAGATCACAAGGTAGGAGACCATTAGGAAGATCGAGAAAAAGATGGCAAGGTAATGTTGCAAAGGGCGCCTTTGATGTTGGTATAGAAGATGAAGAATGGTCAGAAAACAGGGAAAGATGGAAACACTTCGTGGGAACGATTTAGGGTCTCCAGGTCGAGTGCTATAGGAGTAGAGAGTTATCTAATTCTACAATATTTCCTCGAACTGTGAAAAGTAAAATAATTAATTTTATAAATCTGGGACATAATGATACAAGCCGTTCTGTTGTATTTGGTCGCGTTAGTCTGTACAAACACAAAGTTTGTGTTTCTAAGTTTATTTTACAAAATTTGACATTTTGATATATGTGGATTATGGATAGTTTAGTAACAAATGATACAGGCAATTTTGAGTCGAGTTGAAAGTGATTTTAGTTATTAAAAGCTGTTTACGTGGAATTGTTGACGAAGGTTCTAATAAATATTATACTATATTTGCTTGGGGTTCATAGATCGGGCAAAATAGGTGGTAATTCAATGCGATACCGATATTCTGTTTGTAGGGTATATTTATATTATGTAAGGTAAATGTAAGACCGAGTAAAAATGTCCCCCCCCCCCCCCAGTGGCACAGCGGGATGTCTGCGGACTTATACCGCTAGAAACCTTACAGGGTGGTTTGGTTTGTTTCGAAGTTCGCGCAAAGCTACTCAGGGACTATCTGTGCTAACCGTCCCTCATTTAACAGTGATAGACTAGATTGAAGGCAATTAGTCAACACTATCCACCGCCAACTCTTGGGCTATTTTTTTACCAAGAATAGTCGGATTGCTCGTCACATTATAGCACCCATACGGCTGAAAGGGCAAGCATGTTCGGTGACTGGGATTTGAACCTCCAACCTCTAGATTACGAGTCGAATGCCCTAACCCCCAAGCCATTACAGGGTGGTGAAAAAGTTACTATACAGCTGGGACAGTTGGTATCATTCGGTTGGTACTATAGAAAATATTACGAAGAAAATTATAATCAATTTAATCATGATTTGTGTCAAAATATAAGTTTGTTTGTAATTAAGCACAAAGCTACACAATGGGCTATCTGTGCTCTGCCCACCACGGGTATCGAAACCCCGATTCTAGCGTTGTAAGTCCGCAGACATACCGCCGTGCCACTGGGGGGCTCAAAATATAAGACGTTACAAATTAAGCTATGTTCTAGGTGAAACAGTTACATAATCACTTTTTTCCTCACCTTTGTTCATTTGCACAGAATAAAACATATACATGTTCCTTGTATAAATTGCAGGAAATGGATATCATGCGATACTAATTTGATATTGTTATTTATTTTTCTTTTTTGGATTTTGTTCAATGTGGAGACATCGATTGATGATACTGGCGAGAAAGAAAAACAAAAAATAAAAGTCTGAAGGGCTTTAGTTACGAAACTGTAACCAGAAAGTGCCAGTAGGAAAGTAGTAATTTAATCTTAAGTTGTTGTAGGCTTTCTAATAACGTACAACTACATGCTTTTAACAGAACATTTGTTACGAACAGCAAATGTCACTTATTGATAGACATATACACTAAACGTGTGCCAGAAATTTACAGAAAACCTTAAAGAAAACAACGAATACATGCAGTCGAATCATCAGAGTGAACAAGAAGCCTTGCATAATTATATTCTATTGTTAAAATAACGGCTTAAACAATGCAATAAGAGAGACAAACGCGAATTTACGCCCGGTTAAGTTCCGAGAATGCCTACTTTAATTGGTGTAACGCATAAGTGTGTCAATACAGAATATCGCTCATCTTTCTTGCTTCACGTATAGAGCGTTTTCCACGAACTTTTACTTAAGTAACTTTAGGATATTTACAGTCTCACAGGGTATTTATGTGCCTGCCCATAAATTCAGATATTTCACTAAAAAATGTGAACAAACTCAATATTTCCCAAAACATGCAAGTATTCCCTAAGGCGTTACCTATTCTAGTTTTTTTTCATAACCGCTCAGGTGGGGATGTTAGAAATGCGGCAGGTACCTAATAAAACAGACTTTCCTCATTCTCCCCTTTCCATACTCTTATTTTGTAATAATTTCGTGACAAATTTATATATCGCTTGTTGATTATCACTTAAAACTGGTACAACAGGAAACTCACCAAGCACGTGAGGGCTGTTTACTCACTCTAATTAATTTGAATAGACCTGAACAGCATGCAGTTACTGTTCTACTTAGAATTCCCACAGAGAAAAGAGAAAATAGGGTAAATATAAAACAACCACCAATACAGACAGAAATAACTTTCATTTAACTACTATATAATGGTAGGTTTCATTTAAGAACAGAAAGGTGGGATTCACTTGGCTTTAGAATATAAGATAAACAAATTGATTTTCGAATTGAATTATTACTACACAAATTACTTTGGTAATTAAACATTTTTTTGTATAACTATATATTAGAATAAGCCTTGAACACAGACAGTCTTGAAATACTAAACGATTTGAAAAAAAAATAGATCCAAAAGATGGTTAACAAACTTTATCTTAATTATTCCTATTTTATTATTTCTTCTTTAAGCTCTGGAAACTTGTGTAAATGTAAATACAACATATTGAAAAAGCGTACAAGAAAAAGTTTCTGTTATGACGATTGGATTAAACATTTGGTAAATCACGCTTTTGTGGTGTAATTTCACTGAATTGAATATTTTCTGTCGACTTTAAAAAAGGACATTTACTAACTCTAAGCCCAGACAGATGTGAAAATCTTTCATTGATTTTGACTTAAATTGACGCAAGTAAGTGAACTGTATACTGACACATGTCTGTTCATATAACAATAACATAATGACTTTCATGGATGGGAATAATGGTCGATATCGCAGTGAATTTCGCTATGCAATATTGGTCAAATGTTACTTAATTTTCCTGATGCATAGTATTAACAGCGGTACATCATTTCTCTTAATTCATTAATTTCCTAATCGTAAATTTATCATAACTTCTGTTTTAATTTTGATCAGGACTCCCCAAGTTAGTTAGTGATCAAGTGAATGTGCATGTCAGACAGCCATAAAAAGGGCTAGTCATGGGTATCACTAACGCTTGCAGTTATTATAAATAAAAGAGCGAAAAAGTTTAGAAAATATTTTTCACTCTTCACCACCTATTAAAAATGAGAGTGATCTTCATTCTAGTTATCCCTGCAAGTATTGCGGAAACCTACGTCTTTACTCTACCTTCCACCATTTTATAATTATCCCTGCATGTAGTGCGGAGATTTACGTCTTGCTCTACCTTCCACCATTTTATAATTATCCCTGCAAGTATTGCGGAGACCTACGTCTTACTCTACCTTCCACCATTTTATAATTATCATTGCAAGTATTATGCAGATTTAGGTCTTGTTTTACCTTCCACCATTTTATAATTATCCCTGCATGTAGTTCGGAGACCTACGTCTTGCTCTACCTTCCACCATTTTATAATTATCCCTGCATGTAGTGCGGAGACCTACGTCTTGCTCTACCTTCCACCATTTTATAATTATCATTGCAAGTATTATGCAGATTTAGGTCTTGTTTTACCTTCCACCATTTTATAATTATCCCTGCATGTAGTACGGCAACCTAGGTCTTGCTCTACCTTCCACCATTTTATAATTATCATTGCAAGTATTATGCAGATTTAGGTCTTGTTTTACCTTCCACCATTTTATAATTATCCCTGCATGTAGTACGGCAACCTAGGTCTTGCTCTACCTTCCACCATTTTATAATTATCCCTGCAAGTAATGCGGAGACCTACGTCATGCCTTTGGCCATTTTATAATTTTTATTTCGTGGTGGGTTTAGTTTTGACTATTGTCGCTCCTTTTATAAACATTTTCCCAGAATTTTTATTAAAAGTATCGAAGGATTGAGTATACAAGATATTTTTTAAAGAAAGATCTACACTAGATGTAGTTGCACCGTCCAACTCTCTTTCAATAATCAGCGTAAGTATAGAAATACAACAAAAACTTATGACTTTGACATAGATTACTGAATTTTAAATGGACATAAAGAATTTTTTCCCTCTTGCTAGGAAGTTCTATTTCGTGATAAAAATGTGTAGTTTTACATCCATAACTTCTTGCTGAAGTATTTTACTACCAAATATACCAAAACAAAACATGAACATAAACATAGCTCAAGTGAGTGAATCCTTGTATATAATTATATGATTGGGTTAGGTAATACACCAATATTTATGCGCTTTTAGAAACGTTAAATTACCACCTGAAGAAGGGCATCTATGGCTAGTTTGAGTAATTAATAATAGCAAGAAATTAGGAGTAGAAAAAGAAGCAAAGGTAAAATTAAACCAAACAATATTGACATTGAATTCGGGGCCTTTTAGATAAATGTTTTTTATTTTGAAACAAATTATGCTACTTTCTCCACAAAACATATTTGCTGAATTACTCTCACAAAGATTTGGTTCTTCCTTTAAAAGCTGATGTAAAAATATGATTTTAGTAACTTTGAAAACTAGATGGGCATTCAGTAGAGCCCATATCCCAACCATGCAGCGTTGATCACATTCGGCTCTCAAAGAATACGAAAATGTGTCCGTATATTGCTTGGAGACGGCTTGAATGGGTAATGAAGAAAAACTTTAATATAAGTTTAACCGTCCATCTTTATCAACGGAGACGGACCATTTTTTGGCAGGACAATGAGGAATAATATTCTAAATATGTCCACCAAGTTTAATCAAAATCCAATCGTTTTTAACTGAGTTATAGAGCAAACATAGTGTGTTTGTTTGTTTTGTATTCCGCACAAAGCTACACGAGGGTTATCTGCACTAGCTCTCCTTAATTTAGCAGTATAATACGAGAGGGAAGGCAGCTAGTCATCGCCACCCACCGCCAACTCTTGGGCTACACTTTTACCAACGAATAGTGGGATTGACCGTAACATTATAATGCCCCACGTCTGAAAGGGCGAGCATGTTTGGTGTGACGAGCATTCGAATTCGCGACCCTCCGATTGCGAGTAACATAATGTGCAAAATCGGCCCACATGTAAACAGATAGTGATTTTTTGAACTTTTGTGACCTTGCTGTGGCCTTGACCTTTGATTTTGACCCTTCAAAACTAAAACAATGTCTAAGTTCGGCCATAATCTAAATGTATACCAACTTTCGTTTAAATCCATTCAGTCTTTTTTGAGAAATCTTGCTGACAAGCATACACACCTCCTTTCTATCACCTAACCAGCAAACAATGGACACAGGCAAACAGGCTGAGGTTAGGCCACGGCAGAACAACGGCCAACCTGCATCGATGGGGTTATCGTAAATCCCCTACATGCCCAGCATGTCAGGAATCGCCACAAGACACAGACCATCTCGTGTTGCACTTTCCGGTCACTGCGGTACCGGGGGATATGGTACAATCCATGAAGCGGGCGAGGCATTCATTGACTTTGTCATGATTACGAATTTGGAAGTGTGAGAAACACAATGCTCAACTACTACTACAGGAGTGAAACATAACTTCCGTCCACCTTCGGTGGCGGAGATAAGAACAGTTTCATGTTTTATAACACTTCCAAGTTCTTAGGACATCTGACCACTGTGGCTCGGAATAAATGTGGAGCGAAATTATATAGGAGCTCTAACTTTCCACCCACCCCTAAGGGAACCCGTGTATTTCGCGAAAACACTTTTACAGGGATTCCCCGAAAGCGGACCCCAAATCAGGCATAGATTTACAATTAAGCACGTAAATAAGTAGGCCTACTAATTACTGTTCGTTACTTGATTACATAAATTAAATATGCATTATAGCGGTAATGATAATTAAACTGAAAAAGTGCAAAATAGTAGTTTAAGCATTAAATTTGCAATATAGTGGTCCTGTAAATGTGGGCCATAGGCCCATGAGTTTGTTAGTAGGAAACATAATGTGTGGTAGATTCATTCACGTGAATATATATAAGAATACTGCTCATGTTTTATGGATGGAAGTTTGGTTTTTCATTATGGCTGTGTGTGTGGGGGGGGGAGGTGGGGGATACTATAAACACTTTGAATAAAGGGTGGAAGTAGGCTTTTTATTATTCTAGTGGCCTTATTAAGATGCAAAAACCATGACCACAACTGTCCATGGACCAAGAGGGCATAGATGGATTCAGATCATTTTGGTTAAAAGCAGCTGGGTCGTAGACCATAATTTATTATCGGTTGTAAGCACATTTGTTTTTGCACCAGCGTTCTTGGTGAATAATTGAAGAGATGGAGAAACCCGACTCTAATTGGTTGCTGCTACGCAGTTATTCATATTATACTGTTGCGTCAGCGTGGTCACGTGACTAGTATCACGCCACTTCTTTCTCGAACCTTCCTGAGATTACTAGATTG